>NC_048582.1:64206978-64389478 GCF_013265735.2 Oncorhynchus mykiss
GCGAGATAGGATTTTTGGGGGGGTGGGAGAGGAGCATTTCTGAAAAAATACAGAGCTTTACCCATAATTCCCCACGCTGGGTTCTCCATGTGGCGGGGTATAAAAGGGAGACACTCCCAATAGCAAGGGGCTGTGACTAACGGCCCCTCCCTGACTTTTTTAACGTGTCACAATGTTCCAACACAATACAACAAACACTATCTACTTCTTCTCTCTCTCTCTCTCTCTCTCTCTCTCTCTCTCTCTCTCTCGCTCTCTCTCTCTCTCTCTTTCTCTCTCTCTCTCTCTCAATTCAATTCAATTGAAAGGGCTTTATTGGTATGGGAAACATAAGTTCACATTGCCAAAGCAAGTGAAATAGGTAATAAACAAAAGTGAAATAAACCAGAAATTGACAGTAAACATTCCACTCACAAAAGTTCCAAAATAATCTCTCTTTCTCTCTCTCAATCACACAACACTGATGGGTCATGTTTATTCATGAGGACAGTTCTGCCACATCAAAGGGTCCCATGGCAGCACACAGGCAAAGATTACAGCTCCTCTCTCCCTCCTTCTCTGAAAACCATGACAGAAATGTACTGCTGTTGCAAGGCTTTAACGCCATTTAATGATGCAACACAATTGTGGTCTGATGACAATTCAATTTAGATTTGCTGTCACAATATCAGTCAGACAATTTCAAACACAATTTCAAACACAATGTCAAACACTGTGTCAAACACTGTGTCAAACACAATGTCAAACACTGTGTCAAACACTGTGTCAAACACTGTGTCAAACACAATGTCAAACACTGTGTCAAACACTGTGTCAAACACAATGTCAAACACTGTGTCAAACACAATGTCAAACACTGTGTCAAACACAATGTCAAACACTGTGTCAAACACAATGTCAAACACTGTGTCAAACACAATGTCAAACACTGTGTCAAACACAATGTCAAACACTGTGTCAAACACTGTGTCAAACACAATGTCAAACACTGTGTCAAACACAAAGTCAAACACTGTATCAAACACTGTGTCAAACACAATGTCAAACACTGTGTCAAACACTGTGTCAAACACTGTGTCAAACACAGCTCCACATTCCATTGTCACTTTCAGCCGATTGTGTTGAACTAAAACGACAGCTGTTTGCGTGTAAATGCTTTATCGGCCAACACTAGGATGACCACGCACAGCCTTGGTGATGAAAGTGTTCTTGATGAAGTCATTTCAAAAAACAGAGTCACCTGACAACTTATGGTTCAAAACAGTACTGCCCAAAATGTCCTAGTAGGAGGTCGTCGAGCTAAACGTTGCATGACAACTTATTGTATTCTGTTCGCCCAACATATTGTGTGATTCTCTTCATCCTTTTCCCATGTCATTAGGTTCATCCATAAGCCGGACATCATGCTGGACAGGTTGTCTACAGGAACTCCAGTGTTCCCCAACATGCAGGTTGAACCCAGATAAGTCTGAATAAAGGGTTGAACCCAGATAAGTCTGAATAAAGGGTTGAACCCAGATAAGTCTGAATAAAGGGTTGAACCCAGATAAGTCTGAATAAAGGGTTGAACCCAGATAAGTCTGAATAAAGGGTTGAACCCAGATAAGTCTGAATAAAGGGATGAACCCAGATAAGTCTGAATAAAGGGATGTATAGGACAGTGGTTGTCTACGGGACTCCAGTGTTCCCCAACATGCAGGTTGAACCCAGATAAGTCTGAATAAAGGGTTGAACCCAGATGAGTCTGAATAAAGGGTTGAACCCAGATAAGTCTGAATAAAGGGTTGAACCCAGATAAGTCTGAATAAAGAGTTGAACCCAGATAAGTCTGAATAAAGGGTTGAACCCAGATAAGTCTGAATAAAGGGTTGAACCCAGATAAGTCTGAATAAAGGGTTGAACCCAGATAAGTCTGGATAAAGGGTTGAACCCAGATGAGTCTGAATAAAGGGTTGAACCCAGATAAGTCTGAATAAAGGGTTGAACCCAGATAAGTCTGAATAAAGAGTTGAACCCAGATAAGTCTGAATAAAGGGTTGAACCCAGATAAGTCTGAATAAAGGGTTGAACCCAGATAAGTCTGAATAAAGGGATGTCTAGGACAGAGGTAAAGATCAGTCCTAATACATTCACTACTTTCTTCCCCTTGTACGAAAAGTGAGTGAACTGAAAATAACCCATCACACGATGACACTGCAACCCCCCCACCCCCCCCCCCCCCCTCTCTCTCTCTCTCTCTCTCTCTCTCTCTCTCTCTGCTTCTCTCTTTATTATCCCCCCCATCTCTCTCTGCTTCTCTCTTTATTATCCTCCCCCCTCAATCTCTGCTTCTCTCTTTATTATCCTCCCCCCCTCTCTCTCTCTCTCTGCCTCTCTCTTTATTACCCCCCCCTCTCTCTCTCTCTCTCTCTCTCTGCTTCTCTCTTTATTATCCCCCCTCTCTTTCTGCTTCTCTCTTTATTATCCTCCCCTCCTCTCTCTCTGCTTCTCTCTTTATTATCCTCCCCCCCTCTCTCTCTGCTTCTCTCTTTATTTTCCTCCCCCCCTTTCTTTCTGCTTCTCTCTTTATTATCCCCCCCCCTCTCTCTCTCTGCTTCTCTCTTTATTATCCTCCCCCCCTCTCTCTCTCTGCTTCTCTCTTTATTATCCCCCCCCTCTCTCTCTCTCTCTCTTTATTATCCTCCCCCCCTCTCTCTCTCTCTCTCTCTGCCTCTCTCTTTATTATCCTCCCCCCATCTCTCTCTCTCTCTCTCTCTCCCCTCTCGCTCTGCTTCTCTCTTTATTATCCTCCCCCCTCTCTCTCTCTGCTACTCTCTTTATTATCCTCCCCCCTCTCTCTCTGCTTCTCTCTTTATTATCCTCCCCCCCCTCTCTCTCTCTCTCTCTCTCTCTCTCTCTCTGCTTCTCTCTTTATTATCCTCCCCTCCCCTCCTCTCTCTCTGCTTCTCTCTTTATTATCCTCCCCCCCCTCTCTCTGCTTCTCTCTTTATTATTCTCCCCCCCTCTCTCTCTGCTTCTCTCTTTATTATCCTCCCCCTCTCTCTCTCTCTCTCTCTCTGCTTCTCTCTTTATTATCCTCCCCTCCCCCCTCTCTCTCTGCTTCTCTCTTTATTATCCTCCCCTCCCCCCTCTCTCTCTGCTTCTCTCTTTATTATCCTCGCCCCCTCTCTTTCGGCTTCTCTCTTTATTATCCTCCCCCCCTCTCTCTCTCTGCTTCTCTCTTTATTATCCTCCCCCCTCTCTCTCTCTGCTTCTCTCTTTATTATCCTCCCCCCTCTCTCTCTCTCTCTCTGCTTCTCTCTTTATTATCCTCCCCTCCCCCCCTCTCTCTCTGCTTCTCTCTTTATTATCCTCCCCCCCTCTCTATCTGCTTCTGTCTTTATTATCCTCCTCCCTCTCTGTCTCTGCTTCTCTCTTTATTATCCCCCCCTCTCTCTCTGCTTCTCTCTTTATTATCCTCCCCTCTCCCCCTCTCTCTCTGCTTCTCTCTTTATTATCCTCCCCCCCTCTCTCTCTGCTTCTGTCTTTATTATCCTCCTCCCTCTCTGTCTCTGCTTCTCTCTTTATTATCCCCCCCTCTCTCTCTGCTTATCTCTTTATTATCCTCCCCTCCCCCCCTCTCTCTCTGCTTCTCTCTTTATTATCCTCCCCTCCCCCCCTCTCTCTCTGCTTCTCTCTTTATTATCCTCCCCCCCTCTCTCTCTGCTTCTGTCTTTATTATCCTCCTCCCTCTCTGTCTCTGCTTCTCTCTTTATTATCCCCCCCTCTCTCTCTGCTTATCTCTTTATTATCCTCCCCTCCCCCCTCTCTCTCTGCTTCTCTCTTTATTATCCTCGCCCCCTCTCTTTCGGCTTCTCTCTTTATTATCCTCCCCCCCTCTCTCTCTCTGCTTCTCTCTTTATTATCCTCCCCCCTCTCTCTCTCTGCTTCTCTCTTTATTATCCTCCCCCCTCTCTCTCTCTCTCTCTGCTTCTCTCTTTATTATCCTCCCCTCCCCCCCTCTCTCTCTGCTTCTCTCTTTATTATCCTCCCCCCCTCTCTATCTGCTTCTGTCTTTATTATCCTCCTCCCTCTCTGTCTCTGCTTCTCTCTTTATTATCCCCCCCTCTCTCTCTGCTTCTCTCTTTATTATCCTCCCCTCCCCCCCTCTCTCTCTGCTTCTCTCTTTATTATCCTCCCCCCCTCTCTCTCTGCTTCTGTCTTTATTATCCTCCTCCCTCTCTGTCTCTGCTTCTCTCTTTATTATCCCCCCTCTCTCTCTGCTTATCTCTTTATTATCCTCCCCTCCCCCCCTCTCTCTCTGCTTCTCTCTTTATTATCCTCCCCTCCCCCCCTCTCTCTCTGCTTCTCTCTTTATTATCCTCCCCCCCTCTCTCTCTGCTTCTGTCTTTATTATCCTCCCTCTCTGTCTCTGCTTCTCTCTTTATTATCCCCCCCTCTCTCTCTGCTTATCTCTTTATTATCCTCCCCTCCCCCCTCTCTCTCTGCTTCTCTCTTTATTATCCCCCCCTCTCTCTCTCTGCTTATCTCTTTATTATCCTCCCCTCCCCCCTCTCTCTCTGCTTCTCTCTTTATTATCCTCCCCCCCTCTCTCTCTGCTTCTGTCTTTATTATCCTCCTCCCTCTCTGTCTCTGCTTCTCTCTTTATTATCCCCCCCTCTCTCTCTGCTTATCTCTTTATTATCCTCCCCTCCCCCCCTCTCTCTCTCTGCTTCTCTCTTTGTTATCCTCCCCCCCCTCTCTCTCTGCTTCTGTCTTTATTATCCTCCCCCCCTCTCTCTCTCTCTCTCTCTGCTTCTCTCTTTATTACCCCCCCCTCTCTCTCTCTCTCTCTGCTTCCCTCTTTATTATCCTCCCCTCCCCTCTCTCTCTCTGCTTCTCTCTTTATTATCCTCCCCTCCCCCCGACTTGCCCTCTTTGCACTCAATCAGCGCTCGCTGGAACAACAGAGAACAACTGCTTCCTCTACACTTCCTGTGATCACAGGGTCCAAGCTGTCAGTTGGGGACAGGGGTCGCGCGCTACGGAGAAACACCGCAGATAACAGGCCGAGGACAGAGAGAGAGACTGAAACTGTGTGTGTGTAATGTTTACTGTTAATGTCTGGTTGTTGTTGTCTTTGTTGGTTTTGTTAAAGTTTGTTTTACCTGCTTTGGAAATGTAAACACGTTTCCTATGCCAATAAAGCCCCTATGAATTGAATTGAGAGGAGGACTGGGAGAGAGAGGATGGCTTGCAGAGGTAGAGGAGGACTGGGAGAGAGATGACTGGGAGAGAGAGGATGGCTTGCAGAGGTAGAGGAGGACTGGGAGCACAATTAGACCCAACAAAATCATGAGAAAAGAAAAAGATAATTACTTGACACATTGGAAAGAATTAACAAAAAAACAAAGCAAACAGGAATGCTAGGTAGCCTAGTGGTTAGCGCGTTGGGCCTGTAACCAAAAGGTGGCTGGATTGAATCCCCGAGCGGACAAGGTAAAAATCTGATGTTCTGCCACTGAGCAAGGCAGTTAACCCACTGTTCCCTGGGGGCCGTGGATGTTGATATAAGGCAGCCCCCTGCACCTCTCTGATTCAGAGAGGTTGGGTTAAATGAGGAAGACACATTTCAGTTGAATGCATTCAGTTGTACAACTGACTAGGTATCCCCCTTTCCCCATAAACAGAGATTAAATTAAGGAAAGTTTTGACTATGTACAGACTCAGTGAGGCCACTGAGAAGACAGGCTATGTGCTCACTGCCCACAAAATGAGGTGGAAATTGAGCAGCACTTCCTAACCTCCTGCCAAATATATGACCATATTAGAGAATTCCAAAAAGAATATAACTTTGATAAACTCTCATATCTATTGGGTGAAGTACCACAGTGTGCCGTCACAGCAGCAAGATTTGTGACCTGATGCCACAAGAAAGGAGCAAACAGTGAAGAATAAACACCATTTTAAATGCAATATTTATTTTGCCTTTTGTACTTTAACTATTTGCACATAATATGACATTTGAAATGTCTTTATTATTTTTGAACTTTTGTGAGTGTAATGTTTACTGCTCATTTTTATTGTTTACTTCACTTCTGTTTATTATCTACTTCACTTGCTTTGGCAATGTTAACATATGTTTCCCATGACAATAAAGCCCTTAAATTGAATTGAACTGAGAGATGACTGGGAGAGAGAGGAGGGCAGGGAAAGAGAGGGGGACTGGGATAGAGTGGAGGACTGGGAGAGAGAGGAGGACTGGGAGAGAGAGGAAGACTGGGAGAGAGGAGGAAGACTGTGAGAGATAGAGGAAGACTGGGAGAGAGAGGAGGACTGGGGTAGAGAGAGGCAACTGGGAGAGAGAGGAGGACTGGGAGGGAGAGGCAACTGGGTGAGAGAGGAGGACTGGGAAAGAGAGGAGGACTGGGAGAGAGGACTGGGAGTGAGAGGAGGACTGGGAGTGATAGGAGGACTGTGAGAGAGAGGAATACTGGGAAAGAGAGGAGGACTGGGAGATAGAAGAAGACTGGGAGAGTAGAGGAGAACAGGGAGATAGAGGAAGACTGTGAGAAGTAGAGGAAGACTGGGAGAGAAAGAAGGACTGGGGTAGAGAGAGGAAGACTGGGAGAGAGGAGGACTGGTAGAGAAAGGCAACTGGGTGAGAGAGGATTACTGGGAGATAGAGGAGGCCTGGTAGATAGAGGAGGACTTGGAGAGAGAGGAGAACTGGGAGAAAAAGGAGGACTGGGAGAGAGAGGAAGACTGGGAGAGAAGAGGACTGGGAGAGAGAGGAGGACTGGGAGAGAGAGGAGGACTGGGAAAGATAGAGGAAGACTGGGAGAGAGAGGAGGACTGGGAGAGAGAGGAGGACTGGGAGAGAGAGGAGGACTGGGAGAGAGAAGAGGACTGGGAGAGAGAAGAGGACTGGGAGAGAGAAGAGGACTGGGAGAGAGAGGATGACTGGGAGAGAGAGGAGGACTGGGAGAGAGAGGAGGACTGGGAGATAGAGGAGGACTGGGAGAGAGAGGAGGACTGGGAGAGATAGAGGAAGACTGGGAGAGAGAGGAGGACTGGGAGAGATAGAGGAAGACTGGGAGAGAGAGGAGGACTGGGAGAGATAGAGGAAGACTGGGAGAGAGAGGAGGACTGGGAGAGAGAGGAGGACTGGGAGAGAGAGGAGGACTGGGAGAGATAGAGGAAGACTGGGAGAGAGAGGAGGACTGGGAGAGATAGAGGAAGACGGGGAGAGAGAGGAGGACTGGGAGAGATAGAGGAAGACTGGGAGAGAGAGGAGGACTGGGAGAGAGAGGAGGACTGGGAGAGAGAGGAGGACTGGGAGAGAGAGGAGGACTGGGAGAGAGAGGAGGACTGGGAGAGAGAGGAGGACTGGGAGAGAGAGGAGGACTGGTAGAGAGAGGAGGACTGGGAGAGAGAGGAGGACTGGGAGAGAGAGGAGGACTGGGAGAGAGAGGAGGACTGGGAGATAGAGGAAGACTGGGAGAAGTAGAGGAGGGCTGGGAGAGAAAGGAGGACTGGTAGAGAGAGGCAACTGGGTGAGAGAGGAGGACTGGGAGATAGAGGAGGACTGGGAGAGAGAGGTAGAGAGTGGGAGAGAGAGGAGGACTGGGAGAGATAGAGGAAGACTGGGAGAGAGAGGAGGACTGGGAGAGATAGAGGAAGACTGGGAGAGAGAGGAGGACTGGGAGAGAGAGGAAGACTGGGAGAGAGAGGAGGACTGGGAGAGAGAGGAGGACTGGTAGATAGAGGAGGACTGGGAGAGAGAAGAGGACTGGGAGAGAGAGGAGAACTGGGAGAAAAAGGAGGACTGGGAGAGAGAGGAGGACTGGGAGAGAGAGGAGGACTGGGAGAGAGAGGAGGACTGGGAGATAGAGGAAGACTGGGAGAAGTAGAGGAGGGCTGGGAGAGAAAGGAGGACTGGTAGAGAGAGGCAACTGGGTGAGAGAGGAGGACTGGGAGATAGAGGAGGACCGGGAGATAGAGGAGGACTGGGAGAGAGAGGAGGACTGGGAGAGAGAGGAGGACTGGGAGAGAGAGGAGGACTGGGAGATAGAGGAAGACTGGGAGAAGTAGAGGAGGGCTGGGAGAGAAAGGAGGACTGGTAGAGAGAGGCAACTGGGTGAGAGAGGAGGACTGGGAGATAGAGGAGGACTGGGAGAGAGAGGAGGACTGGGAGAGAGAGGAGGACTGGGAGATAGAGGAGGACTGGGAGAGAGAGGAAGACTGGGAGAGAAAGGAGGACTGGTAGAGAGAGGCAACTGGGTGAGAGAGGAGGACTGGGAGATAGAGGAGGACTGGGAGAGAGAGGAGGACTGGGAGAGAGAGGAGGACTGGGAGATAGAGGAAGAGAGTGGAAGTGTGTAGAAGTTATTGAGTAGTAAAATAAAGCAGACAAACTTCCTGTTGTTTTACAACATCCTTGTTTACATCATAGTCACTGTTGTCCTGTTGCTGCATCGCTTTAAACATGCAATCAAATTCAATGAGCATATCAGACACAGATCTCTTCCTGTCAAACTATTGGAAACACCTGTAAACACATATCTAACGTTATGAATATCTAACTGTGACATAGTCTAGCTAACTGCAGACTGTGTCACAATCCCTCTGCTCTATAAAGACCGAGTTCCACCCAGTTAGACCTCTCCTTGTCTGTCAGTAAGGAGGCATACAGTCATTCCTCTCTCAGCCGTGAGTCAAAAATCCAACGGATCAAACAACACCCAAGGCTAGGCACTATTCCTAAAAATATACAGCATTTAGCAACAGGAAAGACGCAGGCAAGCAGGCACATTGCTCAATCCTCATCTTAACAGGGTTTGCAGTGTGATTTAATCCCTTCTGCTTGTGCACCATCTTTTTCCTTTGTGTGTGTGTGTGTGTGTGTGTGTGTGTGTGTGTGTGTGTGTGTGTGTGTGTGTGTGTGTGTGTGTGTGTGCGTGTGCGTGTGCGTGCATTCGTGTGTGTGTGTGTGTGTGTGTGTGTGTACGTGCGTGCGTGCGTGCGTGTGTGCGTGCGTGTGTGTGTGTGTGTGTGTGGTGTGTGCTGTTTGCATGTGTGTGTGTACGGGCTGCCCTCAAATCACAGTATTAGAGTTTTGCCGGGAAGCTCACTGTCTCACATATTGGTTTACAGACTAGCAAATGTACTCTGGCCTAGTGATGCTTTTGAACTTTCCTGTGAAGGTCTTTCAGACAGTTAAGGGGTCCTTAAGGCAGGTCTGCACATTTCCTTTCCTCTGTCCTACTTGATGATTTTAATGGTTATGAGCTTTATATGATTGCCAGTTGCTGCTCTCTGGCCAACGTCTTACCCAGAAGGCTATGAGGACCGTGCCAAGTGACAGCAAACACAAAATCACAAGATCCTTTGAGAGAATCTGTGTAACCTCTCTGTAGAGAATATTTTTGTACAATATCTGGCACCGCTACAAGCATTTCAGAGTGGAGAATCTGCACCAAGAAAAATCTTTGGCGAACTGTGTCAATGCTAAGCATTTCAGAGTGAAGGATCTGCACCAAAAAAAATATTCAGTGAACTGTGTCATTGCTAAGCACTTCTGACCAAAGATCAGACACTAGCCTACCTAACAACAATAAAGCTACGATTTTCCAACCAGTCAGATAGAAGCTGAGCCGTTACAGCTACAGTGTAAAACTGAGTGTGTTTGTGTGTGTGCGTGCGTGTGTGTGTGCGTGTGTGTGTGTGCGTGTGTGTGTGTAACTGAGTATAAACCACAGCCTCAGACACATTTCCCTTCTGAGTGAAGTCGCATGTCGTTACGCCACCAGAAGACATCTACCCCCATTGTCTCCGACACATCCAGTCGATGCCGAGTAACAGGACGTGAAGCATTCCTGTTAATCACACGAGTGAAAAAACGAAGGCTACAGTTGAGGTTGGGGTGCAGTTCTCAGAAAGCAGAGAATTAAATGGGATATTTCTTTACAGTGCTATTCACTTTATGATAGTAAAGAAAAAGCTGAAAAAAAAAAAAAGCTTCTCAGAGCCATGTCGAAGATATAACGTCTATATAACATATATATGTCACGTCTATGTCACGTCTATGTCACGTCTATGTCACGTCTATATAAAGTCTATTTAACATCTATACAACTTCTATATAACGTATATGTAACATCAATATTATGTCTACATAACGTCTACATAACATCTACATAACATCTAATATAACAGCTATCTAACGTCTATGTAACGTCTATGTCACGTCTATGTAACGTCTATGTAACGGCTATGTCACGTCTATGTAACGTCTATGTAACGTCTATCTAACATCTATCTAACGTCTATGTAACGTCTATGTCACGTCTATGTCACGTCTATCTAACGTCTATGTCACGTCTATTTAACGTCTATCTAATGTCTATGTCACGTCTATGTAACGTCTATGTCACGTCTATGTAACGTCTATCTAACGTCTATGTCACGTCTATGTCACGTCTATGTAACGTCTATGTAACGTCTATGTCACGTCTATGTAACGTCTATGTAACGGCTATGTCACGTCTATGTAACGTCTATGTAACGTCTATCTAACGTCTATCTAACGTCTATGTAACGTCTATGTCACGTCTATGTAACGTCTATGTCACGTCTATGTAACGTCTATCTAACGTCTATGTCACATCTATGTCACGTCTATCTAACATCTATGTAACGTCTATGTCACGTCTATGTCACGTCTATGTAACGTCTATTTAACGTCTATGTCACGTCTATGTAACGTCTAAGTGTTTGTGTCAAGGGGCATAACACTCCTATATCGCCCGTAGTTTTCTCACAACCTTAAACATTTTGAGCAATACTACCACCACAAGGGGAAAATACAAGCTAGAGTACAACTTCCGCTGTATCCCATTAACATGCACCTCTGTAGCCACTCTGTCATGTAGCCTAGCATGTAGCCTAGCATGTATCCTAGCATGTAGCCTAGCATGTAGCCTAGCGCGCCTCACCTTCAAACCCCCATGATGAAATAAAGGGGAAAAAACATCAATATATTACATGGATGAGTGTCTAGATTAATATTGCATTAAGGGAGAAGAGAACAGCCACAGTACGAAGATGAGCTTTGAGGTGTATGAAGAAAAATATTATCAGGGATATTTTCCAAGGAGATCATCTGTAGAAGGGTGATGTTTCCCACTGTCGAACCCAAAGGAGCGTTGCTCTCGAGCAGTGGATATGAATGGTGGACGAGGTGTGAGGAAAGATAAGGCCTGACATCAAATGTTAGGGGGACCACAGCCTCTCTGAATCATATACAGTTGAAGTCAGAAGTTTACATACACTTAGGTTGGAGTCATTAAAACTCATTTTTCAAACACTCCACAAACGTCTTGTTAACAAACTATAATTTTGGCAAGTCGGTTAGGATATCTACTTTGTGCATGACACAAGTCGTTTTTCCAACAATTGTTTAAAGACAGATTATTTCACTTATAATTCACTGTATCACAATTCCATTGGGGCAGAAGTTTACATACCCTAAGTTGACTGTGCCTTTAAACAGCTTGGAAAATTCCAGTAAATTATGTCATGGCTTTAGAAGCTTCTGATAGGCTAATTGACATCATATGAGTCAATTGGAGGTGTACCTGTGGATGTATTGCAAGGCCTACCTTCAAACTCAGTGCCTCTTTGCTTGACATCATGGAAAAATCAAAAGAAATCAGCCAAGACCTCAGAAAAACAAAAGTCTGGTTCATCCTGGGGAACAATTTCCAAATGCCTGAAGGTACCACCTTCATCTGTACAAACAATAGTACGCAAGTATAAACACAATGGGACCACGCAGCCGTCGTACCGCTCAGGAAGGAGAAGCGTTCTGTCTCCAAGAGATGAACGTACTTTGGTGCGAAAAGTGCAAATCAATCCCAGAACAACAGCAAAGGACCTTGTGAAGATGCTGGAGGAAACAGGCACAAAAGTATCTACATCCACAGTAAATCGAGTCCTACAGTATATCGACATAACCTGAAAGGCCGCTCAGCAAGGAAGAAGCCACTGCTCCAAAACGGCCATAAAAAAAGCCAGACTACGGTTTGCAACTGCACATGGGGACAAAGATCTCACTTTTTGGAGAAATGTCCTCTGGTCTGATGAAACAAAAATAGAACTGTTTGGCCATAATGACCATTGTTATGTTTGGAGGAAAAAGGGGACGGCATGCAAGCCGAAGAACACCATCCCAACCGTGAAGCACAGGGGTGGCAGCATCATGTTGTGAGGGTGCTTTGCTGCAGGAGGGACTGGTGCACTTCACAAAATAGATGGCACCATGAGGATGGAAAATTATGTGGATATATTGAAGCGACATCTCAAGACGTCGGTCAGGAAGTTAAAGCTTGGTCGGAAATGGGTCTTCCAAATGGACAATGACCCCAAGCATATTTCCAAAGTTGTGGCAAAATGGCTTAAGGACAACATAGTCAAGGTATTGGAGTGGTCATCACAAAGCCCGGACCTCGATCCTATAGAAACTGTGTGGGCAGAACTGAAAAAGCGTGTACGATCAAGGATGCCTACAAACCTGATTCAGTTACATCAGCTCTGTCAGGAAGAATGGGCCAAAATTCACCCAACTTATTGTGGGAAGCTTGTGGAAGGCTACCCGAAACGTTTGACCCAAGTTAAACAATTTAAAGGCAATGCTACCAAATACTAATTGAGTGTATGTAAACTTCTGACCTACTGGGAATGTGATGAAAGAAATAAAAGCTGAAATAAATCATTCTCTCTACTATTATTCTGACATTTCACATTCTTAAAATAAAGTGATGATCCCAACTGACCTAAGACAGGGAATTTTAAACTATGATTAAATGTCAGGAATCGTGAAAAAACTGAGTTTAAATGTATTTGGCTAAGGTGTATGTTAACTTCCGACTTCAACTGTATCTACTGCCTCTATATTCTGCTCATATGAGCAATGATTCTCCAGTGGGCTTCCCATTATGATGTCATCTCTGTCATAGTTTCAGACCATATTATGATGTCATCTCTGTCATAGTTCCAGAACATATTTTGATGTCATCTCTGCCATAGTTCCACATCCTTCCACACCCCTGAGGGAACTACGCCTAGTTCGTATTTGTAATGACAGACAGTAGTCTTGTGTTCTTTTACTGTGTTTCAGACTTTTATAGTAGTTATTCTCTACTATTTGCTTTGGCTTTGTGACTGTGTGTCTTCCTGTCTGTGGCTCTGTACGTGAGGTGGATGGGTAGTTCAATTCACACTCAATCAATACAGATTGAAGTGTAGGCCACATATTGAGCTTCAAAACACATTCTATTCTGGCGATATGAATGGAGTTACTGTTTGGAAAATGTGTCTGCCTCTGGTTCACACAGGTCTGAGTCAGACAGTTTTAGTTGGAAAGCGAGACGTAAGGTCTAATCTTTCCTACATGTCACATCAGGATCATGACATTGTTACTGAATAAGATAGACCATCCCAAAAAAGTATGAATATTATCGCCATCCTTAACATTTGAATTAGCAAAAAGGTGATTACCGAACTGGTGCATCAAGATGTTTCTATCAGCTTAATTCATGGATTATCTACTGTTATGATGCAGAGCCTTGAGTGACTGTAGTCAAACCATAATGACTGTACCACACCCAAGGAACTAGAAGCCCAGTGTTCCCCCTATATTCATTTCGATGGCATCCCAATGGAATCCTGGGATGCGGCAGATCGCCTAGTGGTTAGAGTGTTGGGCCAGTAACTGAAAAGTTGCTGGATCAAATCCCTGAGCTGGTAAAAGTCTGTCGTTCTGCCCCTGAACAAGTCAGTTAACCCACTGTTCCTAGGCCGTCACTGTAAGTAAGAATTTGATCTTAACTGACTTCCCTAGTTAAATAAAGGTTAAATAAAGGTTAGACTTAAAAGATGGCATCCCAAGTGGAACAGCGGTCTAAGACACTGCATCTCAGTGCTAGAGGTGTCACTACAGACCCTGGTTTGATTCCAGGCTGTATCACAACCGTCCGTGATTGGGAATCCCACAGGGCGGTGCATAATTGGCCCAATATTGTCTGGGTTAGGGGAAGGTTTGGCCGGGGTAGGCCGTCATTGTAAATAAGAATTTTGTTCTTAACTGACTTGCCTAGTTAAATTTAAAAAAAACATAGAGTATCGCATTTAGAATTGCAGGAAACTAGCTTTAAAACTTTAAATGTTCTCTCCACCCAATGGCACAAAGTGTAGAATTGCAAGAAACTAGCTTTAAAACTTTAATTGTTCTCTCCACCCAATGGCACAATGTGTAGAATTGCAGGAAACTAGCTTAAAAACTTTAAATGTTCTCTCCACCCAATGGCAAAATGGGTAGAATTGCTGGAATTTTTCTTTAAAACAGCGAAATATTGTCTCTGCAGCCAAGAGGGGAGCCACTAAAATGTCTGGTCTGAGACGGCGCCATTGGCAACTCACACTACCATACCTCTTATAAACACTGATAAGCCTAACACCTACTATGATTTGGCTATGACACGCCAAGCACAACAAGCTCTAGCTAGGTGTGGCCTACAGTGTGTACTGTGTAGCCCAACTCGAAAGAACAAGAGTTTTTTGCACTGAAAGGATTCAGTAATGACGACCTCAAAGCGGAGGTGAACAAAGGCTCACAAGGACTTTAAATAAAAGTGCAGATGCAAATTTGAACATGCATTTTCAGTTTGTCATCATCAGCGCTTGGACTCAAGGGAGACTATAGTACCATAGATCAGTAACTAATTCTTTACAATATATATATATATATATATATATATATGCCATTTAGCAGACACTTTTTTCCAGACAGACACAGACAGACATTCAGACACAGAGACAGACATGCCTGTGAGACAGACAGACAGACAGACAGACAGACAGACATGGCTGTGAGACAGACAGACAGACAGACAGACAGACAGACAGACAGACAGACAGACAGACAGACACAGAGACAGACATGCCTGTGAGCCAGACAGACAGACAGACAGACAGACAGACAGGCAGACAGACAGACAGACAGACACAGACATGGCTGTGAGACAGACAGAAAGACAGACAGACAGACACAGACAGACAGACAGACAGACAGACAGACACAGACATGGCTGTGAGACAGACAGACAGACAGACAGACAGACAGACAGACACAGACATGGCTGTGAAACAGACAGACAGACAGACAGACAGACAGACAGACAGACAGACAGACAGACAGACAGACAGACACGGCTGTGAGACAAACAGACAGACAGACAGACAGACAGACAGACATGGCTGTGAGACAGACAGAAAGACAGACAGACAGACAGACAGACTGTCTGTCTGACCATACTGTCTTCATTGGCTACGCTGTAGATTCCCTTTCCTCTTACACCTGACTCCCATTTCCAGCTAACCTATCGTCCACAACAGTTGAGCAGGTGATCTGGACTTGAGGGCTGATGTCCCGAAGAGATCACCTTACCGGCAACACAGGAGACCCTCATAATATACAGACAGACCATTTTCAAAATACTGAGGTCTGTTTACGTCTGCATGTGATTTAAGACACAATCTCTCGTGACAAAACAGGACTATTTGCTTTCATAAACCAGGTGGTTCAAGCCCTGAATGCTGATTGGCTGAAAGCCGTGGTGTATCAAACTGTATACTATGGGTTGCGTCGTGCATAGGAATAGTCCTTATTCATGGTATATTGTCCATATTCTTTATTTAACCTAATATCATATACCAAACCACACCTCGTCTGGCCTTATTGCTTAACTCTAGCATTACATAAACACTGGTGTCTGGGGTGTGTATGCAAGGGTGTGTGTCTCTCCTCTCTCTTTCTCTCATTACCACTCTCCTCTCTCTAGGCTCCGGGCATGCACTGACTCATCAATATGAGAGGAGTGGCAGCACCATAAAAGTGTTCTCCTGTCTCCCAACAGATGCGGCTTCCCTGCCAGTCTCTCTGCCCCCCAAACAGAAAGCTGACCCTGTCCCAGTCTCTCTGCCACCCAAACAGAAAGCTGACCCTGTCCCAGCCTCTCTGCCCCCCAAACAGAAAGCTGACCCTGTCCCAGTCTCTCTGCCACCCAAACAGAAAGCTGGCCCTGTCCCAGTCTCTCTGCCACCCAAACAGAAAGCTGACCCTGTCCCAGCCTCTCTGCCCCCCAAACAGAAAGCTGACCCTGTCCCAGTCTCTCTGCCCCCCAAACAAAGCTGCTTCCCTGCCAGTCTCTCTGCCACCCAAACAGAAAGCTGACCCTGTCCCAACCTCTCTGCCCCCCAAAAAAGGGCTGCCCCCCTGCCAGTCTTTCTGCCTCTCTCCATACAGCAGTTAGCTACTTCCCTCCCAGTCTCTCTCCATAGAGCAGTTAGCTACTTCCCTCCCAGTCTCTCTCCATACAGCAGTTAGCTACTTCCCTCCCAGTCTCTCTCCATAGAGCAGTTAGCTACTTCCCTCCCAGTCTCTCTCCATAGAGCAGTTAGCTACTTCCCTCCCAGTCTCTCTCCATAGAGCAGTTAGCTACTTCCCTCCCAGTCTCTCTCCATACAGCAGTTAGCTACTTCCCTCCCAGTCTCTCTCCATAGAGCAGTTAGCTACTTCCCTCCCAGTCTCTCTCCATAGAGCAGTTAGCTACTTCCCTCCCAGTCTCTCTCCATATAGCAGTTAGCTACTTCCCTCCCAGTCTCTCTCCATACAGCAGTTAGCTACTTCCCTCCCAGTCTCTCTCCATACAGCAGTTAGCTACTTCCCTCCCAGTCTCTCTCCATAGAGCAGTTAGCTACTTCCCTCCCAGTCTCTCTCCATAGAGCAGTTAGCTACTTCCCTCCCAGTCTCTCTCCATACAGCAGTTAGCTACTTCCCTCCCAGTCTCTCTCCATACAGCAGTTGGCTGGGGCTGGGGGTGTGGCGGGGGTGTGGCTGCGTTGAACAGACAGGTGGGAATGTCTTGTAGAGATTTGTATGGTCTTGGAATTCTTTCCAACCCCAGTGTCAGTTCCTTGCTCCTCATCTACAGGGCCAACTGTCCACTTAAATCATCAGTTCAGGCTCCCTGTACAAAAAGGGTCTTGGGTTGAGTTTTGGCTTGTCCCAGGCAACTTTTTGTCAACTCCTAGATGTACGAATAAGAACAATATCAGATAAGTCTCGCAGGAAATCTATAAACATTTACATTTTCTTTCAAGTGCTGTTTATGGATATTTTATCTCCTATCTAGGAGGTTAAGAACATGGTGAAAACAGACGCAGGCAGGAGGAATCCTGGGTAGACGGTGAATCAAAACGCGGCAGGCCTGACAGCGACCCCGGCCTGTTGACCATAATAGGTGCTGAGAGGGTTTGGTGGAGCGACTGCAGACCCAGTCTCTGTCTGGTCCACAGGAATGCCTGAAGAGTTATGGGATGGTACCAGCGCTGGGGGTGGGAGAGATTGAGCTACCAACCGTATGTCTCTTATGACAGGAAACCGACAGCAACCAGAGCAGGGTTCATGCTGGGAGAGAGGAGAGAGGGAGGAGTAAGGGAGGAGAGAGAGAGGAGAGAGGAGAAAGGGGCTTGGAGGTTTCTCTGTAGGGTCTGTCGAGGCAAGGGGACCATCTTCTCTGCTGCCTGAAGCCCAGTATTGAACTACTAAAGGTCTGCTCTATTCTAGCAATAAATTACCACAGGTCTGCTCTATACTAGCAATAAATTACCACAGGTCTGCTCTATATTAGTATTCAATTGTCACAGGTCTGCTCTATATTAGTATTAATATACTACAGGTCTGCTCTATATTAGTATTAATATACTACAGGTCTGCTCTATATTAGTATTAATATACTACAGGTCTGCTCTATAAACTACTACAGGTCTGCTGTATAAACTACTACAGGTCTGCTCTATAAACTACTACAGGTCTGCTATATAAACTACTACAGGTCTTCTCTATAAACTACTACAGGTCTGCTCTATAAACTACTACAGGTCTGCTATATAAACTACTACAGGTCTTCTCTATAAACTACTACAGGTCTGCTCTATAAACTACTACAGGTCTGCTATATAAACTACTACAGGTCTGCTCTATAAACTACTATAGGTCTGCTATATAAACTACTACAGGTCTGCTCTATAAACTACTACAGGTCTGCTCCTTAAACTACTACAGGTCTGCTCTATAAACTACTACAGGTCTGCTATATAAACTACTACAGGTCTGCTATATAAACTACTACAGATCTGCTATATAAACTACTACAGGTCTGCTCTATAAACTACTACAGGTCTGCTATATAAACTACTACAGGTCTATTATATAAACTACTACAGGTCTGCTATATAAACTACTACAGGTCTGCTCTATAAACTACTACAGGTCTGCTATATAAACTACTACAGGTCTATTATATAAACTACTACAGGTCTGCTATATAAACTACTACAGGTCTGCTCTATAAACTACTACAGGTCTGCTATATAAACTACTACAGGTCTGCTATATAAACTACTACAGGTCTGCTATATAAACTACTACAGGTCTGCTATATAAACTACTACAGGTCTGCTATATAAACTACTACAGGTCTGCTATATAAACTACTACAGGTCTGCTCTATAAACTACTACAGGTCTGCTCTATAAACTACTACAGGTCTGCTCTATAAACTACTACAGGTCTGCTCTATAAACTACTACAGGTCTGCTATATAAACTACTACAGGTCTGCTATATAAACTACTACAGGTCTGCTCTATAAACTACTACAGGTCTGCTCTATAAACTACTACAGGTCTGCTCTATAAACTACTACAGGTCTGCTCTATAAACTACTACAGGTCTGCTCTATAAACTACTACAGGTCTGCTATATAAACTACTACAGGTCTGCTATATAAACTACTACAGGTCTGCTCTATAAACTACTACAGGTCTGCTATATAAACTACTACAGGTCTATTATATAAACTACTACAGGTCTGCTATATAAACTACTACAGGTCTGCTCTATAAACTACTACAGGTCTGCTATATAAACTACTACAGGTCTATTATATAAACTACTACAGGTCTGCTATATAAACTACTACAGGTCTGCTATATAAACTACTACAGGTCTATTATATAAACTACTACAGGTCTGCTCTATAAACTACTACAGGTCTGCTCTATAAACTACTACAGGTCTGCTATATAAACTACTACAGGTCTATTATATAAACTACTACAGGTCTGCTATATAAACTACTACAGGTCTGCTATATAAACTACTACAGGTCTATTATATAAACTACTACAGGTCTATTATATAAACTACTACAGGTCTGCTATATAAACTACTACAGGTCTGCTATATAAACTACTACAGGTCTATTATATAAACTACTACAGGTCTGCTATATAAACTACTACAGTTTATTTTTTTTATATATACAGGAGTATGTGGACACCCCTTGCAATTAGTGGATTAGGCTATTTCAGCCACACCCGTTGCTGACAGGTGTATAAAATAGAGCACACTGACATGCAATCTCCATAGACAAACACTGCCAGTAGAATGGCCTTACTAAAGAGCTCAGTGACATTAAACGTGGCACCGTCATAGGATCCAACGAGTCAGTTCGTCAAATTTCTGCCCCGGTCAAATGTAAGTGCTGTTATTGTGAAGTGGAAATGTCTAGGAGCAACAGCGGCTCAGCCACGAAGTGGTGGGTCACACAAACTCACAGAACGGGAGTGCTGAAGTGCATAAAAATCATCTGTCCTCAGTTGCAACACTCACTGCCGAGATCCAAACAACAGTGGGTTAACTGCCTTGTTCAGGGGCAGAACGACCTTGTCAGCTCGGGAATTCGATCCAGCAACCTTTTGGTTACTTGCCCAACGCTCTAACCACTAAGCTACCTGCCGCCCAGCATTTCAACATCTGGGTTTGGCGGATGACAGGAGAATGCTGCCCGAATGCATAGTGCCAACTGTAAAGTTTGGTGGAGGAGGAATAACGGTCTGGGGTTGTTTTTGTGGTTCGGTCTAGGCCCCTTAGTTCCAGTGAAGGTAAATCTTAACGCATACAATGACATTCTAAAGGATTCTGTGCTTCCAACTTTATGGCAACTTTATGGCAACCGTTTTGGAAGGACCCTTTCCTATTTCAGCATGACAGTGGCCAAAACGAGGTCCATGCAGAAATGTTTTGTCGAGACTGGTGAGGAAGAATTTGACTGGCATGCACAGAGACCTGACCTCAACCCCGTCAAAGACCTTTGGGGAGAATTGAAACGCCAACTGCGAGCCAGGCCTTATCGCCCAACATCAGTGCCCAACCTCACTAATGCTCTTGTGTCTGAATGAAAGCAAGTCCCCTCAGCAATGTTCCAACATCTAGTGGAAAGCCTTCTCAGAAGGGTGGAGGCTGTTATAGCAACAAAGGGGGACCAACTCCATATTAATGCCCATCATTTTGGAATTAGATGTTTGATGTGCAGGTGTACACATACTTTTGGTAATGTGGTGTAGTTTGAGGCAGAGAAATATAGAACATAATCGGTCTCTACCACCGAATGCAGTTCAGGGGTTCAGGTATCTGTGACCCCTAATGTAAAGGCAGAGGGATAATAACCCCTAATGTAAAGGCAGAGGGATAATAACCCCTAATGTAAAGGCAGAGGGATAATAACCCCTAATGTAAAGGCAGAGGGATAATAACCCCTAATGTAAAGGCAGAGGGATAATAACCCCTAATGTAAAGGGAGAGGGATAATAACCCCTAATGTAAAGGCAGAGGGATAATAACCCCTAATGTAAAGGCAGAGGAATAATAACCCCTAATGTAAAGGCAGAGGGATAATAACCCCTAATGTAAAGGCAGAGGAATAATAACCCCTAATGTAAAGGCAGAGGGATAATAACCCCTAATGTAAAGGCAGAGGAATAATAACCCCTAATGTAAAGGCAGAGGAATAATAACCCCTAATGTAAAGGCAGAGGAATAATAACCCCTAATGTAAAGGCAGAGGAATAATAACCCCTAATGTAAAGGCAGAGGGATAATAACCCCTAATGTAAAGGCAGAGGAATAATAACCCCTAATGTAAAGGCAGAGGGATAATAACCCCTAATGTAAAGGCAGAGGAATAATAACCCCTAATGTAAAGGCAGAGGATTCAGACTGCTTACAGTAGACTACCCTGAGAGACTCAGAATAGCTTCCTCTACCCCAAACCTTCAATTTGCAAAAGAAAGAAGGCTTTTCAACCAGGTTGAATATTGTCAAACGTAATGCTCGTCTTCTCCATGTTGTGGCAACACCTAGACTTGTGAATTGGCCTTTCTGTGGAGAGAAGATCATGTTGGGCTGAGAGGGGATCATTTGGAGGGTTTGGGGAAGCAACCTCACCAGGAAAGAGTGGTTCTTACGGTTCTTAATTGCTTTGGCAAGTGAAGAGACTTGTCTTTGGACACACGTAAATTCAACTGCACCAGGTCAGTATTTAACAAGTTACATTTTCACATCAGGCTACTACTGGCCACATGACATTCCAGTAGAGACCAGCGGGATAGGATACTGTCACTAGGATACCTGGAGGATCATGGGTAGTCATGTAACAAGGAAGGAATGCAATCTCTGTCACCTGGCAACCTGAAATGGAACCCCACCAAAAATAGCCTGGCAACGCAGAATTCCTCAACAATGTACAGTTTGGAATTGTGGCAAAGCGGCTCAATACAGTTCTGGTGCTGATCCTGACCAGACACCTCCTATGTGTGAACAACGTGGTCGGGTCCATTTAGTTACGGCTGGTATTTTTGCATCTGCATTTAGACGCACAAAAAAAAAGATCCTTTAATTGAAGGGGGTTTGACTCAAGACACTTTGTTTTTGCAGCTTCACTGCAGCGGCCGTCCCCCTTTTTCTTAGCTCCTTTTGGGGCTTTGTTTCCACCACCATATGGTGCAGACCTCATGGAAGCAATCCACTAAAAACAACAGGCCTGCACTTACCCATTTATTTTCTAACGCCACAAGAGAATGAATCGCTCTCTTGTTTATGCATTCTGCAAATGACCCAGGATAATTTCTTGTTCTCAAACTAATTAGATTAGTTCAGTGGGTTTCAGGGTTATTGCAATAAGGTGCATGAGAATGAGGGGGAGATGACGGCGTAATCAGCCAGCAGCATTCAACCTTTCCTTCCTTAATGAGCAGGTTCACACCACCCCTTCTACAACTCTAAGGCATTAAACACACCGAGAATCTCACTGCCAATAGACTGCCGATAGACTGCCGATAGACCGCCGGTAGACTGCCGATAGATGGCCGGTAGACTGCCGATAGATGACCGATAGACTGCCGATAGACTGCCGATAGACTGCAGATAGACTTATCACAGTTCCTTCTCTTGTTAGATGAAAAGAGCTACCTGCTGCGTACCGACCCGGCAGTGACGTACCGACCCGGCAGTGACCAACCGACCCGGCAGTGACGTGCCGACCCGGCAGTGACCAATCGACCCGGCAGTGACGTACCGACCCGGCAGTGACGTACCGACCCGGCAGTGACCAACCGACCCGGCAGTGACCAACCGACCCGGCAGTGACCAACCGACCCGGCAGTGATGTACCGACCCGGCAGTGACGTACCGACCCGGCAGTGACCAACGGACCCGGCAGTGACGTACCGACCCGGCAGTGACCAACCGACCCGGCAGTGACCAACCGACCCGGCAGTGACGTACCGACCCGGCAGTGACGTACCGACCCGGCAGTGACCAACCGACCCGGCAGTGACCAACCGACCTGGCAGTGACCAACCGACCCGGCAGTGACGTACCGACCCGGCAGTGACCAACCGATCCGGCAGTGACCAACCGACCCGACAGTGACGTACCGACCCGGCAGTGACGTACCGACCCGGCAGTGACCAACCGACTATACCGACCGACTATAACAGAGATGCTCGTCAGTGGCCAACAACTTAACTTTGTGCCAATCAGAGAGCACGAAGCCAACCAAAAAAAGGTGAAAGATAGAACATCTATGGATGAGCCAGTCACACTTCATATGCAATGTAGGCTATGAGATGGTAGCTAGCTCAGTGCACAGACACAATGCACACGACACTGGCAAGGTACAACAACGAAGTTCTACAAAATACCAAACATTAAGCCAGATAGCTTGGAATCTCTTAACCCACCTAAGCAATATGCATGGATATGCATTGGCAAGCAATGCTACTACTACCTTCTAGTTTGGAGTATTTTCAAAGGTAACAACCCCAATTTCAGCCTTTGTCCAACCCATTCAATAAAAATGTTTTAAAAATGCATTCAGGTGAGAGGTTGTGGGTGGGGGAACTTGCTCATAAATATTCATTGTAGGGGGTGGGTAAACATAGCTGTACCTGATCCCAACACTTCTTCACTAAAGCATACATACCAGAAGTCCACTGGCACGCTCTGGTAATAAAATGATAAAATGATGTGCATCACAAGCAAATACGGCGCTGGATAGTTAGCTCACAGTGGTAAGACAATGAGTTCCTGACATCTATTGCCACTTGCAGTGTAAGGCTGAATCCCCCATGGGATGCAAACAAAATGTTTAAATGTGGGTTGTGTTGGGAAGAAAAGTGTAATCATCACCTTGAAAATGAAAATTAAGAGCTCAATTCAATCCAACCCATATTGCAGTATTTACCATGTAGCTCTTTTCCCTGTGGTCAATGTAACTCACAGACTGTTCTTGGGTACTGTATTAAAAACCTACAACTACTACCAGGGTGACCCCCCTTCACAGCTAGGCTTTCACTTTTCAATTAAAAGTGTGTGGGCACGAAATTAATATTGTAAATTAGAACTCACAATTATGGAACTATGGGGAAACTGTCTTAGCAGACGGCGCTACCAGACATCTATCAGGATGATGACTTCACACTCAGTACTCTGAATCAGCTCAGGTAACATGTTAAATAAATCCACTGATGTACCTGATGTCCCACATACAGGTCATGTACTTTAGTCTAACATCTAGACGCAAGCCAATCACTTTTTACAAACATCTACCAAGGTAAACGTAGGATGGGATAAATAACACACAAACAATAAGTATTCAAAACAATCGTGTGTTTTCCTTCTTTGGGCCTGTTTTCTATGGCTGAGCTGATCATGAGAATAACACTCGAAACACTTGAATGCATGTTTCATTGGTTGTTAATAATAGCTCAGCTGTCTCTATGAAGCACAACTGAAAGCTTTAAGAACCAACTGAAAGCTTTAAGAACCAACTGAAAGCTTTAAGAACCAACTGAAAGCTTTAAGAACCAACTGAAAGCTTTAAGAACCAACTGAAAGCTCTAAGAAACAACTGAAAGCTCTAAGAACCAACTGAAAGCTCTAAGAAACAACTGAAAGTTCTAAGAAACAACTGAAAGCTCTAAGAACCAACTGAAAGCTCTAAGAAACAACTGAAAGCTCTAAGAACCAACTGAAAGCTCTAAGAACCAACTGAAAGCTCTAAGAACCAACTGAAAGCTAAAAGAACAAACTGAAAGCTCTAAGAAACAACTGAAAGCTATAAAAAAACACCTGAAAGCTCTAAAATCCAACTGAAAGCTCTAAGAACCAACTGAAAGCTTTAAGTTAAGCCCATTCTAACACAGAGGTAATGTTATTTCTCAAGTACAGACACATTTTCTGTTTTGAGTAGTCTGGATGGGTTTAGAGAGCATATATTAAACATTACACAAATCTACTGAAATCGCTAGACAGTCAGGAGAAAACGTTTCTGCAGCGTTAACAAATACATTTTCTCGTAATAGCTGTTAATTATCACGTTTAATATTTCGATCTGGATGAGGAGAACATTATCAACTATGACACACATTTTGAGATACGTCACTTAAGGTCACCTACTGTTAAGAAGTCCAAACCGCCAGCTGTGTGGACACTTTCCAAACTTAATGAGAGTATTAGATTTCTGTGCTTTGCTCTTCAATGCCATAGTGCAATGCACGGCAAAGGGCACAACACTTGTACTGACGCTGAGGATTTAGAAAGAAACAGCATAAATGACTGAGTCCTTGTGACAAAAAACAAGCAACGCAGTAATTGAATAATTACCATAAATGTTGAAATATTGTAGTGTCCTTATCAAGAGTGATAACCTGCCACTTGATGGCAATGCTAGCATTGACCAAAAGACAAGTATAAATAAGGACACTGTTTCATGCGAGGCAAATTGAAATGTTAAGAAAGAGGACAGGTGTTGGTTCACATCTAATTAGACTCGTCTATCTTCATAATTAATTATTCCTCAGCAGTTCATGGCAAAGGCAAAGCAGCACTCCTGTTGCATCTGTCAATAACATGCAATATTGTTCTAGGCTATACAAGCAATACATACTGCCAGTAACTTACTACTACCTACCCTGCAAAATCACCTGAAACGTTGTCCTTCCTACCCTGCAAAATCACCTGAAACTTTATCCTTCCTACCCTGCAAATTCACCTGAAACTTTATCCTTCCTATCCTGCAAATTCACCTGAAACTTTATCCTTCCTACCCTGCAAAATCACTTGAAACTTTATCCTTCCTACCCTGCAAAATCACCTGAAACTTTGTCCTTCCTACCCTGCAAAATCACCTGAAACTTTATCCTTCCTACCCTGCAAAATCACCTGAAACTTTATCCTTCCTACCCTGCAAAATCACCTGAAACGTTGTGTCTCAGTATGTGAAATTAACTTCAGGTATGAGTCCTGTTACATCTGTCAATAACATGAAATACTGTTGTCTATATGTACTGCCAGTAACTGTGTGTCTCAGTATGAATAAACGTTAGGTATGAGTCCTGTTACATTTGTCAATAACATGAAATACTGTTGTCTATATGTACTGCCAGTAACTGTGTGTCTCAGTATGAATAAACATTAGGTATGACTAAGCTGTAACAACACTGTAGAAACCTACTTTATAGCAACAACCTCCTGGAACGTTTTGTAAACGATCAGATCATAAAGATACAGACAATAAAACTGTCAGTTGACCCATCTAGACAAGAACAGAGTGAACGGAGAACGTACCATGAGCATGTGTGTGGTCCAGGGGGAGGTCGAAACATTAAGTCAATATAGACAACATTCCACATAATAAGCTCTACAAATACAGATGGTACTGCCTTCAACACCAGATCAAAATGCTGGAATATACCACAGCTAAGAACATAAAACTGCTAAAAAGAAGCCGAACAAAACAACTCCACAACAACGAGGATTAAGGTACAGTTCAATAAAATTATTTTGAGAACCCTGTGACTCGGTTTTCGAAAAAGATTGAAAAAAAGCGTTTACAATCTTTAATAATTTGGGTTTCGGCTGACTTGAAACCATTTCAAATTACGTGAAAATAAACAATATTCACATTTTTCTAAGCCTACTCTTTGTATATTGAGGCCTACAACAAGAGAGATCATACCTCTGCTGAGCATTGGGTTAGCGCATTATCAGCACAGATTCCACAGGGAGAAAGATTATCAGGGTAGGATCAACATCCAGGGTCCCTGCTTCTTGACGGAGGTCTCCTTAATTCCACGTCCATGCCGGAGATTCATTTATTCCATTGTCTTTTCTTTGGTCTTGTTGTTGTTGGCGGCAGGGTCTTTCTGAAGTTTGTAAAAGTTGTCTCTCTTCTTCCACGTGTGTCTTCAGAGGTCACAGGTCATAGCAGTCCTGGGTTCCACTGGAGCACACATCACAACGCTTCTCTCTCTGCAATCACACCCCATAAAAAAAAAGGAAACACGTAAAAATCAAGGAAGCACAAAAAAAGTGAAATCAACACAATATATTCTTTAAAGTCTACATGTACCTTAACATGTATGCACATTAAACATGCAAGTAAACCTCTAAATTCGTCTCAAAACAATAGCTATAAAGATATCTATAACAATAGCTATAAAAAGTCATAAAACGTATGAAGGCCATACTGACCGACATTTTGCCTTCCATGTGATTTCGAGAGAGAGAACAATGATCAGTAAAAACACAATTAATGACGCGGTCATTACAAATCAGAGTCAGTCCTGTGCAAGGCATCATCCAACTGCCGGGCTGTCGGTCTCATGAATGAATGGGAGCTCTAACGGTAGACCCTCTGGCAAACCAAATTGGACACAGGAAAACAAACCTTCCCCAGGAACACTATTTTCTCCAACTCTTCTCGACGACTCATCCTGTCCAACCTGTCTGAGATGTAATGGCCTATGCCGTGCCCACTACAGTAGAAAAAAACACTGAACAATAGTGGAGGAAATAAAGAACACACCCTGATAGACAGATCATGAACACAGAGGCTAAACTGACTCATCAGAGTTCTAAAGAGGAGAGGAGAAGAGAAGAGAAGAGAAGAGAAGAGAAGAGAAGAGAAGAGAAGAGAAGAGAAGAGAAGAGAAGAGAGGAGAGGAGAGGAGAGGAGAGGAGAGGAGAGGAGAGGAGAGGAGAGGAGATAACCACATTTTTTTGCATACTCTGCTCCTAATCAATAGGTTTATCTGTGTCTGAGTGATGGTTAAGGGAATTTCTAAGCTGGCTAGCCCAAAGTGCATTATGGAAGTCCTAAGATAAAACACAAACACACACAAACACAACTTCTAAGTCTGGTGTAGAAAAGAGGTGCGGATTCTTATGTGATAAAGGGCTAATCCTGATCTAAACCTACAAGAAATGTCTACCAGACACAGACAGCAGGTCTGGAAACGTAGGCCTCTTGATTTATCCCTAATATAAAACAGAAAGTGTCTAGGCCCACATCACTACACCTTCCCAAACCACACCATAGGCCACTGCTGCATACAGAGCCCAGTACAAGCCACCCCCATCCATATGGCTGGAGGAGGTACAACAAGCAATTGTTCAAATACTGACTTGCTTTAACAGGTGAACACACTCAGGGGGCTTCCCAAGTGGCGCAGCGGTCTAAGGTACTGTATCTCAGTGCTAGAGGGGTCACTACAGACCCTGGTTCAATTCCTGGCTGTATCACAAAAGGCCGTGATTGGGAGTCCCATAGGGCGGAGCACAATTGGCCCCGCGTCATCCAGGTTAGGGTTTGGCCGGGGTAGGGCGTCATTGTAAATAGGAATTTGCTCTTAACTGACAAGAACAAGGCCCACTTTCTATCCCTTTGAGAGCCTTGTTGTTCAGAATATATGAAAAACATGTTTCTGTTAAATGCAACAGTTGTGTGAAATAAAATAACTATTACAGGTTATTGACAGTGGGATGGACTTTTTAAAACAAAAGAAAAGAAAAGAATAAGCTGTATAAACAACTATTATAGGCTACTCTAACCCTGGACCCATTTTCCCACAAACCTGGAAAAAAACTATACTGAACAAAAATATAAACGCAACAAGTCACATGTTGGTCTCATGTCTCATGAGCTGAAATAAAAGATCCCAGAAATGTTTCATATGCACAAAAAGCATATTTCTCTCAAATTCTGTGCAAACATTTGTTTACATCCCTATTAGTGAGCCTCAAGTTTTGAGGGAGCGTGCAATTGGCATGCTGACTGCAGGAATGTCCACCAGAGCTGTGGCCAGAGAATTGTATGTTAATTTCTCTACCATAAGAGAAATTGAGAAATTTCTAGAGAAATTGGCAACACGTCCAACCGGCCTGCAGACCACATGTATGGGGGGGTCGTGTGGGTGAGCGGTTTGCTGACGTCAACGTTGTGAACAGAGTACCCCATGGTAGCAGTGGAGTTATGGTATGGGCAGGTATAAGCTACGGTTAACAAACACAATTGCATTTTATCGATGGCAATTTGAATGCACAGAGATGATTAAGTTAACTGATTTCCTTATAAGAACTGTAGCGCGGTAAAATCTTAAAAATTGTTCCATGTTGCGCTTATATTTTTGTTCAGTATATTTGTTTGCCAATGTGTTATTACACAGTTTTACCGCTAGCAATTACTGCTGTCCATCCTCTCAAAGTAAACATGTGAATTATGTCAGAGGGTTAAGGAAAATCACAAGTTTCCTGCCTCTCCTGGTTGCATGTATTAAACCACCAGAGGAGGTGTCTAGTCACTTGCAAAAGCATTAAACTGAATATTTAAAGGCACAGTAGACCAGTGTGTTCCATTGTAACGGCAGATTTCCTCCTCTTCGTCTGAAGAGGAGTAAGGATCGGACCAAGATGCGGTGTGGTAAGTGTTCATGACGATTTTAATAGAAAAGCACTGAACACTATGAAATACAAAAACAATAAACGAATACGTGAAATAACCAAACCGAAACAGTACCGCGTGGCGACAAACACTCACACGGAAACAAACACCCACAAACCAACAGTGAAACCCAGGCTACCTAAATATGGTTCTCAATCAGGGACAACGATAAACAGCTGCCTCTGATTGAGAACCATATCAGGCCAAACATAGAAATGGAAAAACATAGAAAAACACACATAGACTGCCCAACCCCAACTCACGCCCTGACCATACTAAACAAAGACAAAACAAAGGAAATAAAGGTCAGAACGTGACATGAATAGAGTGCTTTTTGTTTTAAAAGCAAAAACATCATTCAAAGTGAGAAAATATATGTGAGCAGGCCTTTACTCTTGTCTATTTAAGTGAATGGATATTAGGGGGGTTTCCTAGACAACGGTCAGAAATGACTATACAGATATTATACAGTATGTCTAATGATAATTTTCGATTTCAATGTGTTTTCACTGAGATACAACCGCCTCCAGAAAAATGCAAAACTTTGCTGTATGGTAATGAAGGGTGCCTGAGTCGACAAAACAAATCTAAATCTTCATCAATAAACGTATCACCATTTGACCTCATTTCTGTAATAGTCTACGTCTCAAATTACATTAGGATCGTCGCCGTCTACAATTCTTCAGGGAGACATAGATGTGTTTAATCTACTCTAGTTAAGGTTCTCAGGGAGCCATGGATGTGTTTAATCTACTCTAGTTAAGGTTCTCAGGGAGACATAGATGTGTTTAATCTACTCTAGTTAAGGTTCTCAGGGAGACATAGATGTGTTTAATCTACTCTAGTTAAGGTTCTCAGGGAGCCATGGATGTGTTTAATCTGCTCTAGTTAAGGTTCTCAGGGAGACATAGATGTGTTTAATCTACTCTAGTTAAGGTTCTCAGGGAGACATAGATGTGTTTAATCTGCTCTAGTTAAGGTTCTCAGGGAGACATAGATGTGTTTAATCTACTCTAGTTAAGGTTCTCAGGGAGACATAGATGTGTTTAATCTGCTCTAGTTAAGGTTCTCAGGGAGACATAGATGTGTTTAATCTGCTCTAGTTAAGGTTCTCAGGGAGACATAGATGTGTTTAATCTGCTCTAGTTAAGGTTCTCAGGGAGCCATGGATGTGTTTAATCTGCTCTAGTTAAGGTTCTCAGGGAGACATAGATGTGTTTAATCTGCTCTAGTTAAGGTTCTCAGGGAGACATAGATGTGTTTAATCTGCTCTAGTTAAGGTTCTCATGGAGACATAGATGTGTTTAATCTACTCTAGTTAAGGTTCTCAGGGGGCCATGGATGTGTTTAATCTGCTCTAGTTAAGGTTCTCATGGAGACATAGATGTGTTTAATCTGCTCTAGTTAAGGTTCTCAGGGGGCCATGGATGTGTTTAATCTGCTCTAGTTAAGGTTCTCATGGAGCCATGGATGTGTTTAATCTGCTCTAGTTAAGGTTCTCAGGGAGACATAGATGTGTTTAATCTAAGGTTCTCAGGGAGACATAGATGTGTTTAATCTGCTCTAGTTAAGGTTCTCATGGAGACATAGATGTGTTTAATCTGCTCTAGTTAAGGTTCTCAGGGAGCCATGGATGTGTTTAATCTGCTCTAGTTAAGGTTCTCAGGGAGACATGGATGTGTTTAATCTGCTCTAGTTAAGGTTCTCAGGGAGACATAGATGTGTTTAATCTGCTCTAGTTAAGGTTCTCATGGAGACATAGATGTGTTTAATCTGCTCTAGTTAAGGTTCTCAGGGAGACATAGATGTGTTTAATCTGCTCTAGTTAAGGTTCTCAGGGAGCCATGGATGTGTTTAATCTGCTCTAGTTAAGGTTCTCATGGAGACATAGATGTGTTTAATCTACTCTAGTTAAGGTTCTCATTGAGACATAGATGTGTTTAATCTGCTCTAGTTAAGGTTCTCAGGGAGACATGGATGTGTTTAATCTACTCTAGTTAAGGTTCTCAGGGAGACATAGATGTGTTTAATCTACTCTAGTTAAGGTTCTCAGGGAGCCATGGATGTGTTTAATCTGCTCTAGTTAAGGTTCTCATTGAGACATAGATGTGTTTAATCTACTCTAGTTAAGGTTCTCAGGGAGACATAGATGTGTTTAATCTGCTCTAGTTAAGGTTCTCATGGAGACATAGATGTGTTTAATCTGCTCTAGTTAAGGTTCTCAGGGAGACATAGATGTGTTTAATCTACTCTAGTTAAGGTTCTCATGGAGACATAGATGTGTTTAATCTACTCTAGTTGAGGTTCTCAGGGAGACATAGATGTGTTTAATCTACTCTAGTTAAGGTTCTCAGGGGGCCATGGATGTGTTTAATCTACTCTAGTTAAGGTTCTCAGGGAGACATAGATGTGTTTAATCTGCTCTAGTTAAGGTTCTCAGGGAGACATAGATGTGTTTAATCTACTCTAGTTGAGGTTCTCAGGGAGACATAGATGTGTTTAATCTACTCTAGTTAAGGTTCTCAGGGGGCCATGGATGTGTTTAATCTGCTCTAGTTAAGGTTCTCAGGGAGACATAGATGTGTTTAATCTGCTCTAGTTAAGGTTCTCATGGAGACATAGATGTGTTTAATCTGCTCTAGTTAAGGTTCTCAGGGAGACATAGATGTGTTTAATCTGCTCTAGTTAAGGTTCTCAGGGAGACATAGATGTGTTTAATCTGCTCTAGTTAAGGTTCTCAGGGAGACATAGATGTGTTTAATCTGCTCTAGTTAAGGTTCTCAGGGGGCCATAGATGTGTTTAATCTACTCTAGTTAAGGTTCTCAGGGAGACATAGATGTGTTTAATCTGCTCTAGTTAAGGTTCTCAGGGAGACATAGATGTGTTTAATCTACTCTAGTTAAGGTTCTCAGGGGGCCATGGATGTGTTTAATCTGCTCTAGTTAAGGTTCTCAGGGAGACATAGATGTGTTTAATCTGCTCTAGTTAAGGTTCTCATGGAGACATAGATGTGTTTAATCTGCTCTAGTTAAGGTTCTCAGGGAGACATAGATGTGTTTAATCTGCTCTAGTTAAGGTTCTCAGGGAGACATAGATGTGTTTAATCTACTCTAGTTAAGGTTCTCAGGGAGACATAGATGTGTTTAATCTAAGGTTCTCAGGGAGACATGGATGTGTTTAATCTACTCTAGTTGAGGTTCTCAGGGAGACATAGATGTGTTTAATCTGCTCTAGTTAAGGTTCTCAGGGAGACATAGATGTGTTTAATCTACTCTAGTTAAGGTTCTCAGGGAGCCATGGATGTGTTTAATCTGCTCTAGTTAAGGTTCTCAGGGAGACATAGATGTGTTTAATCTACTCTAGTTAAGGTTCTCAGGGAGCCATGGATGTGTTTAATCTGCTCTAGTTAAGGTTCTCAGGGAGACATAGATGTGTTTAATCTACTCTAGTTGAGGTTCTCAGGGAGACATAGATGTGTTTAATCTGCTCTAGTTAAGGTTCTCAGGGAGCCATGGATGTGTTTAATCTGCTCTAGTTAAGGTTCTCAGGGAGCCATGGATGTGTTTAATCTGCTCTAGTTAAGGTTCTCAGGGAGACATAGATGTGTTTAATCTGCTCTAGTTAAGGTTCTCATTGAGACATAGATGTGTTTAATCTACTCTAGTTAAGGTTCTCAGGGAGACATAGATGTGTTTAATCTGCTCTAGTTAAGGTTCTCAGGGAGACATAGATGTGTTTAATCTGCTCTAGTTAAGGTTCTCAGGGAGACATAGATGTGTTTAATCTGCTCTAGTTAAGGTTCTCAGGGAGACATAGATGTGTTTAATCTACTCTAGTTAAGGTTCTCAGGGAGACATAGATGTGTTTAATCTGCTCTAGTTAAGGTTCTCAGGGAGACATAGATGTGTTTAATCTACTCTAGTTAAGGTTCTCAGGGAGACATAGATGTGTTTAATCTACTCTAGTTAAGGTTCTCAGGGAGACATAGATGTGTTTAATCTGCTCTAGTTAAGGTTCTCAGGGAGACATAGATGTGTTTAATCTGCTCTAGTTAAGGTTCTCAGGGAGCCATGGATGTGTTTAATCTACTCTAGTTAAGGTTCTCAGGGAGACATGGATGTGTTTAATCTACTCTAGTTAAGGTTCTCATGGAGACATAGATGTGTTTAATCTGCTCTAGTTAAGGTTCTCAGGGAGACATAGATGTGTTTAATCTGCTCTAGTTAAGGTTCTCAGGGAGCCATGGATGTGTTTAATCTACTCTAGTTAAGGTTCTCAGGGAGACATGGATGTGTTTAATCTACTCTAGTTAAGGTTCTCATGGAGACATAGATGTGTTTAATCTGCTCTAGTTAAGGTTCTCAGGGAGACATAGATGTGTTTAATCTGCTCTAGTTAAGGTTCTCAGGGAGACATAGATGTGTTTAATCTACTCTAGTTAAGGTTCTCAGGGAGACATAGATGTGTTTAATCTGCTCTAGTTAAGGTTCTCAGGGAGACATAGATGTGTTTAATCTACTCTAGTTAAGGTTCTCAGGGAGACATAGATGTGTTTAATCTGCTCTAGTTAAGGTTCTCATGGAGACATAGATGTGTTTAATCTACTCTAGTTAAGGTTCTCAGGGAGACATAGATGTGTTTAATCTACTCTAGTTAAGGTTCTCAGGGAGACATAGATGTGTTTAATCTACTCTAGTTAAGGTTCTCAGGGAGACATAGATGTGTTTAATCTACTCTAGTTAAGGTTCTCAGGGAGACATAGATGTGTTTAATCTGCTCTAGTTGAGGTTCTCAGGGAGCCATGGATGTGTTTAATCTGCTCTAGTTAAGGTTCTCATGGAGACATAGATGTGTTTAATCTGCTCTAGTTAAGGTTCTCATGGAGACATAGATGTGTTTAATCTGCTCTAGTTAAGGTTCTCATGGAGACATAGATGTGTTTAATCTGCTCTAGTTAAGGTTCTCAGGGAGACATAGATGTGTTTAATCTACTCTAGTTAAGGTTCTCAGGGAGACATAGATGTGTTTAATCTGCTCTAGTTAAGGTTCTCAGGGAGACATAGATGTGTTTAATCTACTCTAGTTAAGGTTCTCATGTCCTATAGGATTTTTATATTTTACATAACTGTTTAATTTCATGAGGCTTCAAACTATGTATATTTTCATTAATAATGTATTTATACAGCAGCACCTACATGTGGAATTTTGTACAAAGATACACTGCAAAGTGAGAGGCTGGCCTCACAGCAATTCGGGAAAAAAAAAATCACCCTAGAAGAAGTTGTGCAAACTCTAAAGCCATATGTATAACAAACACAAAACCACCCATTGTTGCTTTCTCCGACCGACGACGAGACTCAAATCCATGCGTCAGCCATAAAGCTCCTTCCCTATACATTGCCCCCCCCCCCCCTCCAAAGAACTCACAGATGGGGAAACAATTTACACTTCAAATATACCTACCACAATTCAGCAGAGACTTCACACAGCTCTTATCAAACTAACTGTTTGGATCTTTTCTCTCCGTTTTGAAAGAAGCCGTCCTTGTATAGAGTAGTAAACACGACAGAATACTGATGTTACGTCTCATTGTTTTTCCATAATTCGCTAAATTACTAAAAAAAAAGCCAAACTAAAATTGTCTTAGAAAATGAGACTAAAGAGTGGCTTCGCACATCAGTGGATTATTGTGACAAAACATTTCCCAGTGTAAACTTAATTAAGGGTTTGTGAAGTGCATTGTGTATCATTCAGATTCAGTAGTAGGTACACGGCTACAGTGAGGACAAAGTTGACTTTGAGAAGTGGATATTTTTTAGCGGCCAGATACTTTGATGTATATTATGTATAATAAATACAATTTATGCACGTGTGTGTTATCACTATTAAGTTGTTATTCATATGCACAACATAAATATTTGGTACATAAGACATACGGGTAGCCAATACAATAAATAAATAGCCTGTTGTTATACATTGTTGAGACTATGTTTTAACTCTCTACCCTCCTCGAATGATGGAAAGCCTTTATTTGCTTTGGCCACGTCATTAAAGAACGTTCACTGACAAGAGGGCTTTCATAGACAGGATCTGTGACTTTTCCTGACGTATGTTGCCGTGTAGGCTGGTTGGTTGGTTTCGCAGTTTACGGGAAAGAGTACGAGGCATCTACTGGAGCCAACATGATCATTTTGTGTCATGTAAAAAATAAAAAATTGTCATAACAACGTCACTACAAACCAAGTCTAAGAGAAGCTGAAAAGTTGGTGATTTAGAGTTGTGTTCAGATAAAATAAATATATTTTCTTACAACCTGAAAAATAGTAAGTTTAGATCGACAGAAACACTGGCTAAAAGTAAAACGTTATGCCTTGAAAAAGGCCAGACCTTTAGGGGGTTATTTGCTACAATGTCCATGGTTACAATGTATCTATCAAGTTCATACACACACCGAGGGTATAGTGTAACTGTTCTGCACTACTAGTAAGACAGTTTTACATGCCTCTGAAAGCAGCACTTTGCCCCAACAGCTGAGTAGCAAACCAAACTACCTCACCTCCTCACTAAAGCAACGAAGCAGGTATCACAATGGTAGAAATATATGATCTTTATAACACTTTATGACAACATTATGAAAAAGCTAAGTTAAGTTTCTGTAAAGTGGGCTGCTTCATTAAGATACCCAGTCATGCTAGTCTAAACTTTATGAATTCCCCAGACTCACACACACACACACACACACACACACACACACACACACACACAGAGACACACACACACAGACACAGACACACACACACACACACACACACACACACACACAGAGACACACACACACAGACACAGACACAGACACACACACACACACACAGACACACACACACACAGACACACACACACACACAGACACGCACACACACACACACACACACACACACACACACACACACACACACACACACTGCACCTCAGTGTCATCTTGTTTGAGATTTAGCCTAATCCCCTCCACATGGATTGGAATATAGAAATGACTCACTTTTCCAAGTGGCCTGCTATACTTCAGGAATAAGACCAGAGGAGGTGTGGTATATGGCCAATGTACCACAACTAAGGGCTGCTCTAAGGCTCGGCGCAACGCGGAGTGCTTGGACACAGCCCTTAGCCGTGGTATATAAGCCATATAGCGCAAACCCCTGAGGTGCCTTATTGCTATTATAAAGTGATTACCACCGTAATTAGAGCATTAAAAATATATGTTTTGTCATACCTGTGGTATATGGTCTGATATACCACGGCTGTCAGCCAATCAGCATTCAGGTCTCGAACCACCGAGTTTATAATGACTTTTGAATAATGAACAAGTGATCCGTCATTGATAAAGTTCCCAGCACTTTGTTACACTTGTTTGTAACAAAATCACAACACGACTTGGGACATTCTAACAACCAAAAACGTAGAAATTCGACCGCATACGAATGCAATGTGGAAAGTTAAGAAAATGGGTTACTGGTGAAACATCTTTAATTGGAATTGTAACTAACCTAGCTGTGCCTCATTCATTGTAGTTAGTTGACATATTCTCCAGACCCAAGTGTGTTGCCATGCCTACGCGTTTTCTTATCTTTGACGAACATCACAGTTACGGAAAGTTTTACAAATTGAGTGTTAAACGTTGTTCAGTTCTCGACATGAATCATTCAACTTCAATATTAGACTATGAAATAAATACAAAAGTTTCAGAAATCCAATCAATTAGGCTACATTGTAACTTAATATAACCTCTGCCATGCGCTCTCTTTACGAACAATGAAAACAGAAACACACGATGCGCCAAATAAAATCCTCATAGTATCAGTGTGTGTGTGTGTGTGTGTGCAGACATAAAAGTAGATATTCTCAAGAAGATAGCGCTATTCTGTCCCCAACACCTATCTAGAATGCGTCGCGCTTTTACAATAATTAAACGAACGCTACAACACCCTGAAATCAAGTGATTAAATGAAACGGAGAGGAGAAAGTAAAGCTACAAACCTACTGCAACTCATGTTATTCTTCCTTCTCAATACGTGACCCCCTCTGCTTCTAGCAAGTAGCCAATTTCAATTTCTCATGCGTTTGACCCAACAAAACCTAAATGCCATGTGAAATCCGAGAAGCACTGCTGGGTTTTTTTTTTTCTCACAGCAAAGTAGCTCACAACTGATTCATGAAAATCCCTGAGCTCTTACATAACATTCGCTAAAAGCGAGCAGCATTCTGGTACTACTGTAGATTCACATCTAATTGCTCGCCTCTGTGCTAGTAACGTGCATTGATTCAGTTTGTCCTTACCTGTTGATTAAATTGCAATAGTCTTTGCAGTCTAAAAGATGGTGGAGCTTTGGCGTAAGCCATGAACCGTCTTTGTGTTGTTTGTTTGTTGATCTCGGGGTAGGCTATTATACATTTTTTTGTTACAGGGGATACACGATTTCAAATCTCGCCTGTGCACGTGGAATCAGGGTGACTGTGTATAATATTTAAAACGCCTGAGTCTGGATGGAAAAAGGAGGATTAGTTTGCAGTGATCTCAGTTCTTTATCAGAAATGTTATCGCTTGACAGGACCTCAGACTCCAAGCATTACGTCAGTTTCAAGACACCAACACTATTAATATCAAGAAGCCCTTGCGGAGGAAAGCACCACCCCAGACCGCTCGTTCTTAAAGGAACAGAAGCATCCCTGCTCCTCACTAACCAGCCGCAAACTATAACGCAATAATAACAAGTGAACCGTTTATCCACTTTGTCTGAAATGATCTAATATTCATCATATATGATTCTGTGATTGTATGTGTTTGGCTTAGTGTGAGTCCACAGATGGTAATCTCTCAATTTTATTTTATCCAATGTCTAATATAAAATATTATATGTTCATTAGGCTTGGCTATTTCTGAGTTATGTTATGGGTATACTATGTTGGTATACTACATCACTCTTCGATGATAGACATATTTTCTTACGTCTAAAAATCCTCACAATTCCAAGTCAATGTGTGGGGATACGGGTTAGTCGAGGTAATTTGTACTTGTAGGTAGGGGTAAAGTGACTATGCGTAGATAAACAGCGAGTAGCAGCAGGGTAAAAAACGAAGAGTTCAAGATTCTAGAAGGCAAAGCTTACAGGCTCCTATATTGCACCCTCTATACTCATAATGTTAACACTACTAGAAGTGAAGAGTTAACACGATTTCAAAACCTAAGGTTTGCAGGGCTAAAAATGTGACTTTTTCTGCAAAGAAAAAGGAGCTCTACATGCACATAACACGCCACACTTTAAATAAATATAAATACTATTATAATCGGGGTAGTTCAAGTCCCGGATGCTGATTGACTGAAAGCTGTGGTATATGAGACAATATACCACGAGTATGACGCAAAACTACTTGTTTACTTCTCTAACACCATTTTTAACCTGTTCACAATGGCAATAAGAGGAGGTTTGTGGTATAAGACCAATAAACCATCGCTAAGGGCTTTATCCAGGCACACTGCGTTGCGTCATGCATAAGAACAGCCCTTAGCTGTGGTATATTGGCCATATATGACACCCCATCGGGCCTTATTGCTTAAATATAGCCCCTCTTATTGCCTCTTCATTAAAACCACATGATAAATCAATCTGATGTGTTCCAGTGAACAGGGTTTCCACACCCCCTACAGGGGCTCCCGAGTGGCGTAGTGGTCTAAGACACTGCATCTCAGTGCTAGAGGTGTCACTATCGACCCTGGTTCGATCCCAGGCTCTATCACAACCGGCTGTGATCAGGAGTCCCATTGGGCCAGTGTTGTCTGAGTTAGAGGAGGGTTTGGCCGGGGTAGGCTGTCATTGTAAAATAAGAATTTGTTCTTAACTCCTTGCTAAAAAAATATTTTTGCACACCTGCAATAACATCTGCTGTGTGACTGATTCGATTTGAGCAGCTTGACGTTAAGCATCTCTAGCAGGGTTTGAGTGTGTATTTACAAACATTTCACAGAAGACAAAACTGGGGCTGCATGACAATGATGACAAAGACAAAGTGTGGGAATCCCCCATGAGATTATGAATGATAACAATAATAGTAATTCAAATCCATGAAATTGACTATGTTCAGTGGGTCATTTACTGCAGTTGTAAATTATATATATATATATATATAATATAATATATATATAAAGGACATTAGGGAAACAGACAAAGTGTGAAAATGGGAGATGGGTAAAAGTCTAAACATTGTCTAAACGTTTACTGCAGATGTGAAATGTATATTAATACACTGTTCCTCTCAGTGACAAACAGAACAGAACACATTTGATAATAAAGAAGTAGTGTCAATTTCGACGTGCATAAATTTGGTTTACAGATTGTAAATACTAAAGTGGAATTCATTCTAAGATGCACATGAAAATTGAAGTGAAAGTGAAATCTTTGAGATTCATATTAATCATATTAATAATAATAAAAATAATGTTTTGAATCCATTAACAAATTTCACTATTCATGTTATAATAGTTTATTTCATTATTTAAGAAATGCAACAAGCTTGTTTCAAAACAAAATCAAAGAAATGTATGCTTTGGTCAGTAGCTTATACAGCAAAACAAAATGCAAACATATTCATATTTTAAAATATGGTCCCTAGCAAACAATTAGCCATTATTTAAGTTATCACAACTAAAGAATAAAGAACAACACCAAAATGTACTAAAAAAAATGTGTACTCCTAATTTATTCAAACTAAATTTGAGAAATATGACATCCATGAATTAGATACTCACTCTGAGCCAATATACCTGTAAGCCTGCAAGAAGAAAGAAATAATTGAAATGCCATTTTAAAGCACAACAGTCCTCGGACAACTTCACACACTGTTACTGTGTTTCACACCAGAGTGAGAGAAGAAGAAAAACACTCCCAGTCATCGTTTGGTTCTATATAACACAAGCAGTCTTGAGGGAAAACACGATTTCAAACCACATTTTTTTAAACTTTTAGTTTTTACCAAAGAATGTCTAGAGAAATAGATCATCGCTCTTTAAGTCATGTACAGTGTGTGTGTGAGACCTTGTGTGTACTTGTGTGTACTTGTGTGCAAACTCTTTTCAAAGTTTGTTCAATGTGTATACAAAAGGGGATTAAAATTCAATCTTCTCATTGTGTGGTTTCGATTCTTCACATTGAAGTTTGAATATGGGTTTTCTAGCTTATGACAATGGACGAGTTATGCTGAAGAAATCCCAGAGCAGACTTGGCCTGACTCTTTCCACATTTTTTTTTACTCTTCCCGATTAAGGCAGGGAATATGAGATGTGAAGATGCATTTACATAAAGCAGTACTTGTCGACAGTTCACTATTCACTATGTACGCTTGTGTTTTGGTTGTTTTTGGAGGGTGGAAATTCACAAAGGAGTCACTTATTAAAAAAGGCATCTTGATGTGCTTACTTTCTTATGCAAAAATAAGACGATCTAGTGTCGAAGGACATCTGTCACCCTCCTTCTACAATACCCTGCTACTATGATAGTCACCATCCTTCTACAATACCATGCTACTATGATAGTCACCATCCTTCTACAGTACCATGCTACTATGATAGTCACCATCCTTCTACAGTACCATGCTGCTATGATAGTCACCATCCTTCTACAATACCCTGCTACTATGATAGTCACCATCCTTCTACAGTACCATGCTACTATGATAGTCACCATCCTTCTACAGTACCATGCTGCTATGATAGTCACCATCCTTCTACAATACCCTGCTACTATGATAGTCACCATCCTTCTACAATACCATGCTACTATGATAGTCACCACATCCTTCTACAATACCATGTTACTATGATAGTCACCATCCTTCTACAATACCCTGCTACTATGATAGTCACCGCATCCTTCTACAATACCCTGCTACTATGATAGTCACCGCATCCTTCTACAATACCCTGCTACTATGATAGTCACCACATTCTTCTACAATACCCTGCTACTATGATAGTCACCGCATCCTTCTACAATACCCTGCTACTATGATAGTCACCACATTCTTCTACAATACCATGCTACTATGATAGTCACCACATCCTTCTACAATACCCTGCTACTATGATAGTCACCTCATCCTTCTACAATACCATGCTACTATGATAGTCACCACATCCTTCTACAATACCATGCTACTATGATATTCACCACATCCTTCTACAATACCCTGCTACTATGATAGTCACCACATCCTTCTACAATACCCTGCTACTATGATAGTCACCACATCCTTCTACAATACCATGCTACTATGATAGTCACCACATTCTTCTACAATACCATGCTACTATGATAGTCACCATATTCTTCTACAATACCATGTTACTATGATAGTCACCATCCTTCTACGATACCATGCTATTATGATAGTCACCATCCTTCTACAATACCATGCTACTATGATGGTCACCACATCCTTCTACAATACCCTGCTACTATGATATTCACCACATCCTTCTACAATAGCCTGCCACTATGATAGTCACCATCCTTCTACAATACCATGCTACTATGATAGTCACCACATCCGTCTACAATACCCTGCTGCTATGATAGTCACCATCCTTCTACAATACCATGCTACTATGATAGTCACCACATCCTTCTACAATACCCTGCTACTATGATATTCACCACATCCTTCTACAATACCCTGCTACTATGATAGTCACCACATCCTTCTACAATACCCTGCTACTATGATAGTCACCACATCCGTCTACAATACCCTGCTGCTATGATAGTCACCATCCTTCTACAATACCATGCTACTATGATAGTCACCACATCCTTCTACAATACCCTGCTACTATGATATTCACCACATCCTTCTACAATAGCCTGCTGCTATGATAGTCACCATCCTTCTACAATACCATGCTACTATGATAGTCACCACATCCGTCTACAATACCCTGCTGCTATGATAGTCACCATCCTTCTACAATACCATGCTACTATGATAGTCACCACATCCTTCTACAATACCCTGCTACTATGATATTCACCACATCCTTCTACAATACCCTGCTACTATGATATTCACCACATCCTTCTACAATACCCTGCTACTATGATTGTTGATCCCATATAATAGACCCACACTGAGCAGAAAACAGTTGAATTTAATGAATAATATACTTTTCCCTGAAGAGATTAAAACATAAGCATAACTTTGTGATGTGTTTTATAGCATGTACAGATATTTTGTTCATATATTTTGTACAGATATTTTGTACAGATATTTTGTACAGATATTTTGTACAGATATTTTGTACAGATATTTTGTACAGATATTTTGTACATATATTTTGTACAGATATTTTGTACAGATATTTTGTACATATATTTTGTACAGATATTTTGTACATATATTTTGTACAGATATTTTCTACATATATTTTGTACATATATTTTGTACAGATATTTTGTACAGATATTTTGTACATATATTTTGTACATATATTTTGCACATATATTTTGTACAGATATTGCCTATTTTTAGTTTGGGCTATTATGTTGTATGAGTAAAAACAGATTCTGCGCTGCAATACTTGGCTGTACACGGTCACCTATAAGTGTACAGTGTGTGTGTATGTGAGAGTCGGTGTCTGTGTATGCATGTGCGTATGTGTGTGTGCATGTGCACGTGTGCTTGTGTGCGTGCATGGCGTCACCTATCCCTGCCTGATAGTGTAGTGGATCGTATTATCTTTCATCTGGTCATTCTAACTGACTCGTGACATCAGGAATATTTACAGCTGATGAGTGACCTTGTACCAAACATCTTTTCATAGGTTCACACGGTGAGACCTAATACAGTATAACCAAATATAACCAAATATAACCTAATAACAGTACCATAAAATCTAGATCTACGGACTTATATACAATACTGAGTATTTATTTGAGCCTTCACTTTACCTGTAGGGATCCACATACCTGCTTCTGTCATTAAATGTGATTTTAGACAACTTTGGCCAAACTGAGTACTTGTCTTCTTACCAGCATTAAGTTTTCAAGATGTTTTTAACTTCTTTGCACGATGACGCATTAAGCAGCTGATATTTCCTGGTTCAGTATGGACCTTCACCATTTCCTTATTCTGTCACTTTCACTTCCTGTTTGCAAGCGCCGTTTCACAATGGTTATGTGCTGATGGGTATGTTTGGCTAGCCCTCAATATCAGAGCAGCTTCCTTATTCGATTGAAACTACAACCCAGGAAACTTGAGCCATATTTTCACTCAAATGCATAAAAGGTTTTCTGAAAACCCCAGGCCTTCTGTTAGCATTTCGTAGAATAATTAGATGAGTAAAGAAATGCAACCACCATGCTGTTCAGTTGGGACAAAGTTGTCCTTTGTGGGGATTTTTTTACAAAAGAAAGCATTAAATTGTAGCTCAGCCATCAATCCAGAACAGAATAAAATGAGAACAAAAGGTAATGTGTCATTATACTAGAGCCCTGTAATCTCAGACACTGCAGAGTAGAATACCCGCAGCCAGACCTCCTGGCCTGGCGGACACCTGGATGGCTAAACACTGCCTGCATGTATTGACCACCGCCCTCTCACGGTGTGTGTGTGTGTGTGTGTGTGTGTGCACTCCTAAGTGAATGTGAGGTCCATGGAATTAGCAGCAGTGATGAAATAAATGCTATTGATTAATCCAGCCAGATCACCTGTGATACAAGTCAGCATTCGACGTCCATCCATGTCTGAGGACGTCAGGAGATGATGTGGAAACCTCCCACTAGGGGAAACAGTGAGCGCTGTTATCTTCAAGTAGGCTTTGTTTTTTTGCTAAGGCATTGATATTTTTTATATTTTAGTTTAAAAATTATTCCAAATCTGAACTATTTTGAGTTAATTTGATTTGTTTTCATTTTACTAGGCAAGTCAGTTAAGAACAAATGCTTATTTTCAATGACGCCTAGGAACAGTGGGTTAACTGCCTGTTCAGGGGCAGATTTGTACCTTGTCAGGTCGGGGGTTTGAACTTGCAACCTTCCGGTTACTAGTCCAACACTCTAACCACTAGGCTACCCTGCCTAAACCTAACCTTGGAATGATACAGAGAAGTGACAAAACACTACACATTTGACGTTTGAGAAACATGGATGAACGTGTGTGTGTGTGTGTGTTTGTGTGTGTGTGTGCGCATGCGTGTGTGTGTGCGTGCGATGTGTGTGTGTGTGTGTGTGTGTGTGTGCGTGCGATGTGTGTGTGTGTGTGTGTGTGTGTGTGTGTGTGTGTGTGTGTGTGTGTGTGTGCGCATGCGTGTGTGTGTGCGTGCGATGTGTGTGTGTGTGTGTGTGTGCGTGCGATGTGTGTGTGTGTGTGTGTGTGTGCGTGCGATGTGTGTGTGTGTGTGTGTGTGTGTGTGTGTGTGTGTGTGTGTGTGTGTGTGTGTGTGTGTGTGATGTGTGTGTATGTCACAGAGGAAACGTTCTCACTAAGATACAAAATAGAATGTTAAATATCAACTATGAGGCGGCCTTCCTCGTATTGTTTATCATTGTCTGTTTCAGTTTGGAGGCTTAAAATGGATGTGGCAATAGATTCCTTTGTTCTGTTTTGGAGATAGGGTCAACATTTGTCTGGTGTTGGGAGGGTATGGCTAGCACTGAAGGATTAGAGACAATTATGGCTTCTCAATGAGGAGGAATCTGGAGGGCAGTGAAATTTAACCAGAGCTTGGGGCTGGCTGTCTTTCACACACTGTCTGTAAATTGGCTTAGGTGAAGTTTGGACTAGTAAGGAGGATATGGTCCATGCAATGCAAATTCATACTCATACTATACATGTGTCTTTCAATGCATTTCTCACTAGTGTAAGTGTAATAATACTGTAAATAGTGAATGTAGGAATGGAATTGGTAAAAAAAAAAAAAAAAAAAATCCTTGAAAATTGCAGTCACAATGACGAATAAAGAACCATGGGTGAAGTATTTGCCATTTTTCCCGCAATCTAAACATTTCAAGTGGATTTCCTGTGAGAGGTGGGCATTTACTGTATATGCGAAACAAATTTGATTCATAAATGGGCAGTTTTCAATTTGAATGTTTGCTTCATCCATACAGTTCCATAGATGGAACTTGCTGAGTGGAACCACAGAACAATGTGAAATCTTTTCGTCTGGAAGAACTGCTTAAGGTGCTATTCCTACACTTTTCACTCTGAAGCACAAGGAAAAACAATTTCAAATAATGTCAGAATGAAAGCAATTTTATCCCTGAGTAAAAAAAATCATTTTAATGTTGAAATCACACTGTATAGATAATGTGATTTGAGTTATTCACCTTCATGGCGTCACAGAGGCGAACAGAGCCACTGTGTGTTTACGAGGCAGACTCAGCAGCAATGTATTTTTTCCAAATCTGAGAAGAACTGCTTTCATGCAAGAGGAGAAGAAATGAGCACAAGGCTAAAGTCAGTCATGTGGAGTCACTGCCCAGACAGACAGGAACACAGCCAGCATCTCATCACCAGGGCGGACACAGGACACTGAGTCCTCACTCACTCCCTCCACACCCAGGCAGAGCGAGAGAGAGAAGAAGAGAGAAAGAAAGAGAGAGAGAGAGAGAGAGAGAGTGAGAAGTGGAGAGAGAGAGAGAGCAAGAGAGAGAGAAGGGGGCAGCTAGAGAGAGAGAGAGAGAGAGAGAGACAGAGAGAGAGAGATGCCCTTGTGGCACACTTCATTCCCTACCTTCCTCTCCACCTCAGAAGTGAAAACATGTGATCCTATATCCAAAAGGCCTTTCACTGATTGGAGCAACAGTGCCACTGCTGTGGCTGAGTCACAGACAGACATAGACAGTACTTTCTAGTGGTTAGGATTTCGTGGAGAACTGATACCCTCCCAAAATACTCTGTTTTTAACCGAGGCTGAGGCCCTCTAAAAGGTTGTGGAACAGTCTACGTAGAGGCCTCAGAAGAGTCTCATAATGCTCCATACAGGGAGTATGGTGCCGTAGGAGAGGCCGTCTAAGAGTTACAGTGAGATTTCAAATAATTCAATTAAATGGATTCAATTAATCCCAACGAAAGAAACAAGTAATAAGTAGATTATAACTGTGTAAATACACAATTAATTAAATGTATTAATAAATACCTTGAGTAATTTATGAACCATAAAATAAACGCTACTGGAATTAAATATAGGCTAGTATTAGTATCGCATGATGATAGCACCACAGCCGTTTTAACATGTGGTGCTGAGGACAGGTCAGGGTAGTAGTTCTGCTCAGATATAAACTGTTCATTAGTTTACAGCAGTGAACAGGTCAGGGTAGTAGTTCTGCTCAGATATAAACTGTTCATTAGTTTACAGCAGTGGACAGGTCAGGGTAGTCGTTCTGCTCAGATATAAACTGTTCATTAGTTTACAGCAGTGAACAGGTCAGGGTAGTAGTTCTGCTCAGATACGATCAACTGTTCATTAGTTTACAGCAGTGAACAGGTCAGGGTAGTAGTTCTGCTCAGATACGATCAACTGTTCATTAGTTTACAGCAGTGGACAGGTCAGGGTAGTAGTTCTGCTCAGATACGATCAACTGTTCATTAGTTTACAGCAGTGGACAGGTCAGGGTAGTAGTTCTGCTCAGATACGATCAACTGTTCATTAGTTTACAGCAGTGAACAGGTCAGGGTAGTAGTTCTGCTCAGATACGATCAACTGTTCATTAGTTTACAGCAGTGGACAGGTCAGGGTAGTAGTTCTGCTCAGATATAAACTGTTCATTAGTTTACAGCAGTGAACAGGTCAGGGTAGTAGTTCTGCTCAGATACGATCAACTGTTCATTAGTTTACAGCAGTGAACAGGTCAGGGTAGTAGTTCTGCTCAGATATAAACTGTTCATTAGTTTACAGCAGTGGACAGGTCAGGGTAGTTGTTCTGCTCAAATATAAACTGTTCATTAGTTTACAGCAGTGGACAGGTCAGGGTAGTAGTTCTGCTCAGATATAAACTGTTCATTAGTTTACAGCAGTGAACAGGTCAGGGTAGTAGTTCTGCTCAGATACGATCAACTGTTCATTAGTTTACAGCAGTGAACAGGTCAGGGTAGTAGTTCTGCTCAGATATAAACTGTTCATTAGTTTACAGCAGTGAACAGGTCAGGGTAGTAGTTCTGCTCAGATATGATCAACTGTTCATTAGTTTACAGCAGAGGACAGGTCAGGGTAGTAGTTCTGCTCAGATATAAACTGTTCATTAGTTTACAGCAGTGGACAGGTCAGGGTAGTAGTTCTGCTCAGATATAAACTGTTCATTAGTTTACAGCAGTGGACAGGTCAGGGTAGTAGTTCTGCTCAGATATAAACTGTTCATTAGTTTACAGCAGTGGACAGGTCAGGGTAGTAGTTCTGCTCAGATACGATCAACTGTTCATTAGTTTACAGAAGTGGACAGGTCAGGGTAGTAGTTCTGCTCAGATATAAACTGTTCATTAGTTTACAGCAGTGGACAGGTCAGGGTAGTAGTTCTGCTCAGATACGATCAACTGTTCATTAGTTTACAGCAGTGAACAGGTCAGGGTAGTCGTTCTGCTCAGATACGATCAACTGTTCATTAGTTTACAGCAGTGAACAGGTCAGGGTAGTAGTTCTGCTCAGATATAAACTGTTCATTAGTTTACAGCAGTGAACAGGTCAGGGTAGTAGTTCTGCTCAGATATAAACTGTTCATTAGTTTACAGCAGTGAGCAGGTCAGGGTAGTAGTTCTCCTCAGATATGATCAACTGTTCATTAGTTTACAGCAGTGAACAGGTCAGGGTAGTAGTTCTGCTCAGATATAAACTGTTCATTAGTTTACAGCAGTGGACAGGTCAGGGTAGTAGTTCTGCTCAGATACGATCAACTGTTCATTAGTTTACAGCAGTGGACAGGTCAGGGTAGTAGTTCTGCTCAGATACGATCAACTGTTCATTAGTTTACAGCAGTGAACAGGTCAGGGTAGTAGTTCTGCTCAGATATAAACTGTTCATTAGTTTACAGCAGTGAACAGGTCAGGGTAGTAGTTCTGCTCAGATATAAACTGTTCATTAGTTTACAGCAGTGAACAGGTCAGGGTAGTAGTTCTGCTCAGATATAAACTGTTCATTAGTTTACAGCAGTGGACAGGTCAGGGTAGTAGTTCTGCTCAGATATAAACTGTTCATTAGTTTACAGCAGTGAACAGGTCAGGGTAGTAGTTCTGCTCAGATACGATCGACTGTTCATTAGTTTACAGCAGTGAACAGGTCAGGGTAGTAGTTCTGCTCAGATATAAACTGTTCATTAGTTTACAGCAGTGAACAGGTCAGGGTAGTAGTTCTGCTCAGATACGATCGACTGTTCATTAGTTTACAGCAGTGAACAGGTCAGGGTAGTAGTTCTGCTCAGATATAAACTGTTCATTAGTTTACAGCAGTGGACAGGTCAGGGTAGTAGTTCTGCTCAGATATAAACTGTTCATTAGTTTACAGCAGTGAACAGGTCAGGGTAGTAGTTCTGCTCAGATACGATCGACTGTTCATTAGTTTACAGCAGTGGACAGGTCAGGGTAGTAGTTCTGCTCAGATATAAACTGTTCATTAGTTTACAGCAGTGAACAGGTCAGGGTAGTAGTTCTGCTCAGATACGATCGACTGTTCATTAGTTTACAGCAGTGAACAGGTCAGGGTAGTATTTCTGCTCAGATACGATCAACTGTTCATTAGTTTACAGCAGTGGACAGGTCAGGGTAGTAGTTCTGCTCAGATACGATCAACTGTTCATTAGTTTACAGCAGTGGACAGGTCAGGGTAGTAGTTCTGCTCAGATACGATCAACTGTTCATTAGTTTACAGCAGTGAACAGGTCAGGGTAGTAGTTCTGCTCAGATACGATCAACTGTTCATTAGTTTACAGCAGTGGACAGGTCAGGGTAGTAGTTCTGCTCAGATACGATCAACTGTTCATTAGTTTACAGCAGTGAACAGGTTAGGGTAGTAGTTCTGCTCAGATATAAACTGTGCATTAGTTTACAGCAGTGAACAGGTCAGGGTAGTAGTTCTGCTCAGATATAAACTGTTCATTAGTTTACAGCAGTGGACAGGTCAGGGTAGTAGTTCTGCTCAGATATAAACTGTTCATTAGTTTACAGCAGTGAACAGGTCAGGGTAGTAGTTCTGCTCAGATATAAACTGTTCATTAGTTTACAGCAGTGAACAGGTAAGGGTAGTAGTTCTGCTCAGATATAAACTGTTCATTAGTTTACAGCAGTGAACAGGTCAGGGTAGTAGTTCTGCTCAGATACGATCAACTGTTCATTAGTTTACAGCAGTGAACAGGTCAGGGTAGTAGTTCTGCTCAGATATAAACTGTTCATTAGTTTACAGCAGTGAACAGGTCAGGGTAGTAGTTCTGCTCAGATATAAACTGTTCATTAGTTTACAGCAGTGAGCAGGTCAGGGTAGTAGTTCTGCTCAGATATGATCAACTGTTCATTAGTTTACAGCAGTGAACAGGTCAGGGTAGTAGTTCTGCTCAGATATAAACTGTTCATTAGTTTACAGCAGTGGACAGGTCAGGGTAGTAGTTCTGCTCAGATACGATCAACTGTTCATTAGTTTACAGCAGTGGACAGGTCAGGGTAGTAGTTCTGCTCAGATACGATCAACTGTTCATTAGTTTACAGCAGTGAACAGGTCAGGGTAGTAGTTCTGCTCAGATATAAACTGTTCATTAGTTTACAGCAGTGAACAGGTCAGGGTAGTAGTTCTGCTCAGATATAAACTGTTCATTAGTTTACAGCAGTGAACAGGTCAGGGTAGTAGTTCTGCTCAGATATAAACTGTTCATTAGTTTACAGCAGTGGACAGGTCAGGGTAGTAGTTCTGCTCAGATATAAACTGTTCATTAGTTTACAGCAGTGAACAGGTCAGGGTAGTAGTTCTGCTCAGATACGATCGACTGTTCATTAGTTTACAGCAGTGAACAGGTCAGGGTAGTAGTTCTGCTCAGATATAAACTGTTCATTAGTTTACAGCAGTGAACAGGTCAGGGTAGTAGTTCTGCTCAGATACGATCGACTGTTCATTAGTTTACAGCAGTGAACAGGTCAGGGTAGTAGTTCTGCTCAGATATAAACTGTTCATTAGATTACAGCAGTGGACAGGTCAGGGTAGTAGTTCTGCTCAGATATAAACTGTTCATTAGTTTACAGCAGTGAACAGGTCAGGGTAGTAGTTCTGCTCAGATACGATCGACTGTTCATTAGTTTACAGCAGTGGACAGGTCAGGGTAGTAGTTCTGCTCAGATATAAACTGTTCATTAGTTTACAGCAGTGAACAGGTCAGGGTAGTAGTTCTGCTCAGATACGATCGACTGTTCATTAGTTTACAGCAGTGAACAGGTCAGGGTAGTATTTCTGCTCAGATACGATCAACTGTTCATTAGTTTACAGCAGTGGACAGGTCAGGGTAGTAGTTCTGCTCAGATACGATCAACTGTTCATTAGTTTACAGCAGTGGACAGGTCAGGGTAGTAGTTCTGCTCAGATACGATCAACTGTTCATTAGTTTACAGCAGTGAACAGGTCAGGGTAGTAGTTCTGCTCAGATACGATCAACTGTTCATTAGTTTACAGCAGTGGACAGGTCAGGGTAGTAGTTCTGCTCAGATACGATCAACTGTTCATTAGTTTACAGCAGTGAACAGGTTAGGGTAGTAGTTCTGCTCAGATATAAACTGTGCATTAGTTTACAGCAGTGAACAGGTCAGGGTAGTAGTTCTGCTCAGATATAAACTGTTCATTAGTTTACAGCAGTGGACAGGTCAGGGTAGTAGTTCTGCTCAGATATAAACTGTTCATTAGTTTACAGCAGTGAACAGGTCAGGGTAGTAGTTCTGCTCAGATATAAACTGTTCATTAGTTTACAGCAGTGAACAGGTCAGGGTAGTAGTTCTGCTCAGATATAAACTGTTCATTAGTTTACAGCAGTGAACAGGTCAGGGTAGTAGTTCTGCTCAGATATGATCAACTGTTCATTAGTTTACAGCAGTGGACAGGTCAGGGTAGTAGTTCTGCTCAGATACGATCAACTGTTCATTAGTTTACAGCAGTGGACAGGTCAGGGTAGTAGTTCTGCTCAGATATAATCAACTGTTCATTAGTTTACTGCAGTAAGAAACAATAGTACACATCAGATACTCTATTAACTGTGCTGCCTGAGGTGTTAATGAGGAGACAGAGAGACAGAGAGACAGACAGACAGACAGACAGACAGACAGACAGAGACAAGCTAGGGTTTTAGAAAGTCATCTGCATGGCAGGCCTTGTTTGTGACTTCTCCCATGAGTCTCTCTGCTCTCAGCCAAACAGAGGTGGCTGCCAGTGCCAGCTCTGAGTTCTCTCTCTCCTCTATCTCTCTCTCTCAATCTCGCCTGCAGGGCCGGTCATTGCCATTCTGCCGCCCTAGGCATTTTCAGTACGTTTAAAATACAGATTTTCCAGGACGTTGAAAAGGCATATTTTTACAGACTTTGAAATCAGGTTCATTTTCGGTTCTGAATGAAAGTTGAAAATACTTATTTTCCCGGATGTTGAAACAGGCAAATTTTCTGTAGCCTCAACAAGCTCAGCTGGAGCTACTCCGGGAAGTGACTTTGCATTCTAGCTCAGTGCTGCCCCCTCTCATTGAGTATCTCAAGTTAAAGGCCGACCGGGGTACTGCAGGCTGCCATTATCCTAATAACTTATATTCAAGGAATATACACCTGGTGATTGTCTTCAAAATGAATATTTCTTTACGTGAAGATTGCCATTTTTCCTTTCACTATAATGGGGGATCCTTTTTTCTGCATACGATGCCGCGGTCGGCCTTGAACTTCATGGTTTCAATGAGAGGCAATCGTCGTTCCCTGTATCATCTCTCCTGTTAATCATGTTTACTTGAAAGGGTTCTCATTATTCAACAGATAATACACCAAAGATAGATTTAAAAAAAAAATCATCATTTTATTGAGAGAAATTAATTAGTGTTCTCTTTCTTTCCCTCGCGACAACCTGATTCACAGCATCTTCTCTCTCTGTGTGTGTGTGTGTGTGTGTGTGTGTGTGGGGGGGGGGGGGGGGGGGGGGGGGTGGCTGAGAGGGTGTGAGTGGATGTATGTGTGGGAACGTGTCTGATCATATGTGTGTGTGGGGGGGGGGGGGGGGGGGGTGCACTCCTAAGTGAATGTGAGGTCCATGGAATTAGCAGCAGTGATGAAATAAATGCTATTGATTAATGCAGCCAGATCACCTGTGATACAAGTCAGCATTCGACGTCCATCCATGTCTGAGGACGTCAGGAGATGACGTGGAAAACTCCCACTAGGGGAAACAGTGAGCGCTGTTATCCTCAAGTAGGCTTTGTGTTTTTGCTAAGGCATTGATATTTTTGGTATTTTTATTTTAAGCCTTTTAAGGCTTTAAGCCTAAGTAAAAGTGAGTCACCAAGTAAAATACTACTTGAGTAAAAGTCTAAAAGTATTTGGTTTTAAATATACTTAAGTATCAAAAGTAGATTTATTTGCTAAAATATACTTACGAATCAACAGTATAAATCATTTCAAATTCCTTTTATTATTAAGCAAACCAGATGGCACCATTTTCTTGTTTTTTAAAGTTATGGATAGCCAGGGGCACATTCCAACACTCAGACATGATTTACAAATGAAGCGTTTGTGTTTAGTGAGTCCTCCAGATCAGAGGCAGTAGGGATGACCAGGGATGTTCTCTGTTTAGTGAGTCCTCCAGATCAGAGGCAGTAGGGATGACCAGGGATGTTCTCTGTTTAGTGAGTCCTCCAGATCAGAGGCAGTAGGGATGACCAGGGATGTTCTCTGTTTAGTGAGTCCTCCAGATCAGAGGCAGTAGGGATGACCAGGGATGTTCTCTGTTTAGTGAGTCCACCAGATCAGAGGCAGTAGGGATGACCAGGGATGTTCTCTGTTTAGTGAGTCCTCCAGATCAGAGGCAGTAGGGATGACCAGGGATGTTCTCTGTTTAGTTAGTCCTCCAGATCAGAGGCAGTAGGGATGACCAGGGATGTTCTCTGTTTAGTGAGTCCTCCAGATCAGAGGCAGTAGGGATGACCAGGGATGTTCTCTGTTTAGTTAGTCCTCCAGATCAGAGGCAGTAGGGATGACCAGGGATGTTCTCTGTTTAGTGAGTCCTCCAGATCAGAGGCAGTAGGGATGACCAGGGATGTTCTCTGTTTAGTTAGTCCTCCAGATCAGAGGCAGTAGGGATGACCAGGGATGTTCTCTGTTTAGTTAGTCCTCCAGATCAGAGGCAGTAGGGATGACCAGGGATGTTCTCTGTTTAGTTAGTCCTCTAGATCAGAGGCAGTAGGGATGACCAGGGATGTTCTCTGTTTAGTTAGTCCTCCAGATCAGAGGCAGTAGGGATGACCAGGGATGTTCTCTGTTTAGTAAGTCCTCCAGATCAGAGGCAGTAGGGATGACCAGGGATGTTCTCTGTTTAGTAAGTCCTCCAGATCAGAGGCAGTAGGGATGACCAGGGATGTTCGGTTAATAAGTGCATGAATTGGACCATTTTCCTGTCCTGCTAAGCATTCAAAATGTAACGAGTACTTTTGGGTGCCAGGGAAAAAGTAAAATGTAAAAATTATATTATTTTCTTTAGAAATGTGGTGAAGTAAAAGTTGTCAAAAATATCAGTAGTAAAAGTACCGATACCAAAAAAAAAACACTCAAATAGTAATTTTAAGTATTTTTACTCAAGTACTTTACACTACTGTTAATGCCTAAACTTACATTGGAACAATACAGTGAAGAAACCAAACACTTTGAAATTTGACATTTGGAACAACTTCAAAAAAATGTAACGTTTGAGAAACATGGATGTACGTCTTAATTCTGACGCGAGACTTTGAGATCTTGTTGGATGACTCACTGACTGCATATGGTTCAGTCCACGATAGGGGAAGATTCTCACTCCTTCTGGCCCGATACCAAGCACAGTAAACACCACTGCAGTACGTTTGTTGAAATGTCTTGTCCTTGCCGCCCTGCTGATGCAACAACACATGCCAAAAGACATAAAAGGACAGCTCACAGAATTGAATATCAAAATATCAAAAAATAACTACTGACCCGTGCTAGTACTTGGAATTAATTCAATTCCGCTTTCTGATAGGATAGTCCGGAGTAGTGTTGAGAGGTAGAGTAGTTTAGACTCGTTCTATTCCACTACTATGGATTCTGGTAACTGTTTAAGATGGCAATTAGCAGGCCTCCAAAACAGGATTGTTTTAATAAAGAATTAGAACTTTGGCTCTTCTTGAAATCAGTATTTTATCACCTCTCAGTTCAGGGGTGGCAGGTAGCCTAGTGGTTAGAGCGTTAGAGCATTAGAGCATTAGGCCCGTAACTGAAAGGTTGCTGGATCGAATCCCCCGAGCTGACAAGATGAACATCTGTCGTTCTGCCCCTGAACAAGGCAGTTAACCCACTGTTCCCCAGTATGCTGTCATTGTAAATAAGAATTTGTTCTTAACTGACTTGCCTAGTTAAAATAACATTTAGGATTGTGCCACAATCATACCCTGAGGACATGGGAACTATGGTTGTGCCTGAAATGGCACCCTATTCCCTATGTAGTGCACTACTACCCTATGGGCCCAAACAATAGTACACAATATACAGATGTAGGATCTTAATTTGATCACCCTGTTGCAGGCGAACTTTGGATATTTGAGTTTTAAAAAGTCTTCTGAAATGTAAGACTTGATTTCCCCTTACAAAAAATGTATTGACCCCTACGAAAATGTAAATCAATTATAATCCACGTAATAATTCACCTTTCCTGTTACTTTAGCGAACTGGCTCCAATTAAGATCCTACATCTGTAGGGAATAGGGTGCGTCCTAAGTGTGTATTTCAGTGGCCTGTAGTAGAACCACACAAGTCAGGTTGATATGGGTGAATAGTTATCTTAACTTTGATCTTGTAACCACGACCGTGGTTCAATGACGGTGGAGCTAAAAGTCTTAAAGTAGAGTGGAAACCTCCAGACATAAATGAGGAGATAATTGTTTTAATCACCATGGTAGTCTAAACTGTAGCAGATACTGGTGGAGTCATATCATGAGCTGGAAGCCTGGTCTGATGTAGTTTGTGGTACTCCACATCAGACGCAGACGGAGGGGGAGAAAGTGAGGGGAGGAGAGAGAGAGAGCAAGAGAGGAGGTGAGAAAGAGGAGAGAGAGACAGAGGAGAGAGAGAGAAAGTGAGAGAGGAGAGAGAGAGAGCAAGAGAGAAGGTGAGAGAGGAGAGAGAGAGGGAGAGAGAGAGAAAGAGAGAAAGAGAAAGGATTTAGCGGAGGCCTCTAGGATCCGGCTAAGAGAAAGGATAGCATCATTATCAGTCCACTGTCTGTCCTCGCTGAATATTTTCTCTGCTACTTCATGACTGCTGCTCGGCCCAGTGTCTTAGGCACACGCCGGAGCTAATGGAGAAAATACGCTGCTAGCTGACTATAGGATGGGGGGGCCTTACTGTAAGTAGCTTCCAGTCCTTCTCTCCAGACCCCTCTGGACAGTCACAGTGATGGAGATGGTGGAGGATAACTGACATGCCCCTGGTAATACTCACATTGCATTCTGTTCTTCTGCTAGAATTCTCCATCACCATGGAGATTATAGCACAAACCAGGAAATGTAAATACAAATGCATTGACTACATATGAATACTTTGAGGATGTTGATTTACAAATGAGGAAACTTAGTTGATATTAAAAGTATAGTATAACATTGTAACAGGCCATTTATCTGTAAAGGACAATTGAATTCAACTCATGACAAAAAGTTTAAATCACCAATAGTGTAATTTCTGTATGTTTGTTGTGGAATGGACAATGGATTTCCTAGCTGTGAGTGATGACTGACGACTGAGACAGACAGAGCTCTGAGTGGACTGAGTGCAATGTGACTGCAGAGTGCAGAGAATATTTCACACTGATAACATGACGAACATTGACATCTTCCTGTCACCTTCAGGAAGTCACCATCATTCCTCTGAAAAGACTTCCCTGTAATGTGATATTTGCTACAGCACTAGTTTTACTCTGAAATGACATTATTAAGATTTGATTACCTGTATTTATTGTCCTCCAGAGTTCCTTGTTTATACGATAGCTGCTTCCCATCGTCTGTTTCATTTCCTGACATCCATCTTGTCTTTGGAAGCCCCTTGATTTAATCATTTCATTGAGGTGACTCGCTGGTGACAAAACCACTGGGAGCCTCAGTATGATGCACTCTAAGAAAACACGGTATGTCACACTCTCATCCCGCTCCTTCTTGCCCCTGTCAGTTATGATTGGCTGAGCTCCATAGTGCTGGTGATCGATTAGATGTATAGCCTATCAGGTCTGTGCAGTGAGTGGTGATACCTCCTCTTCTCTGTGGCCTGAGATTTCCCTCAGGGCCATTTCCCAGAGTCTCAGGCTCGGCCCCAGCCCGGCTCCTGAATATCCCTCATTGCAGTAATTGAAACAGGTTTGCTTGGCCTCCTTCCATTCAATCATGTCTGAGTGAATTCCTTTGTTCTTTGATCCACACAATTAGCTTCAGCACTCACATCCTGCTGAAAATGATTTGATATCTCTCTTTCAAACTCTCTCACCCCCTCCCACCATCTTTCACTCTCTCTCACCCCCCCCCCACCATCTTTCACTCTCTCTCCAGCTCTCTTTATCCCTTGTTCTCTTTTCTTTCTTCCCCCTAACTTCTCTCTACACACTCCCTTCCCCTCCTTGCTCTCAGTCTCTCTGCACACTCCCTTCCCCTCCTTGCTCTCAGTCTCTCTGCACACTCCCTTCCCCTCCTTCTCCTCATTATCTCTGCACACACCCCTCCCCTCCTCTCATTCTCTCTGCACACACCCCTCCCCTCCTTCCCTTCATTATCTCTGCACACACCCCTCCCCTCCTCTCATTCTCTCAGCACACACCCCTCCCCTCCTTCCTCTCATTCTCTCTACACACTCCCTTCCCCTCCTTCCTCTCATTCTCTCTGCACACACCCCTCCCCTCCTTCCCCTCATTATCTCTGCACACACCCCTCCCCTCCTCTCATTCTCTCTGCACACACCCCTCCCCTCCTTCCTCTCATTCTCTCTGCACACACTCCCTTCCCCTCCTTCCTCTCATTCTCTCTGCACACACCCCTCCCCTCCTTCCCCTCATTATCTCTGCACACACCCCTCCCCTCCTCTCATTCTCTCTGCACACACCCCTCCCCTCCTTCCTCTCATTCTCTCTACACACTCCCTTCCCCTCCTTCCTCTCATTCTCTCTGCACACACCCCTCCCCTCCTCTCATTCTCTCTGGACACACCCCTACCCTCCTTCCTCTCATTCTCTCTACACACTCCCTTCCCCTCATTCCTCTCATTCTCTCTGCACACACCCCTCCCCTCCTCTCATTCTCTCTGGACACACCCCTCCCCTCCTTCCTCTCATTCTCTCTACACACTCCCTTCCCCTCCTTCCTCTCATTCTCTCTGCACACACCCCTCCCCTCCCCTCCTTCCTCTCATTCTCTCTGCACACACCCCTCCCCTCCTTCCTCTCATTCTCTCTGCACACACCCCTCCCCTCCTTCCCCTCATTATCTCTGCACACACCCCTCCCCTCCTCTCATTCTCTCTGCACACACTTCTCCCTTCCTTCCTCTCATTCTCTCTGCACACACCCCTCCCTTCCTTCCTCTCATTCTCTCTGCACACACCCTCCCCTCCTCTCATTCTCTCTGCACACACCCCTCCCCTCCTCTCATTCTCTCTGCACACACTCCCTTCCTTCCTCTCATTCTCTCTGCACACACCCCTCCCCTCCTTCCTCTCATTCTCTCTACACACTCCCTTCCCCTCCTTCCTCTCATTCTCTCTGCACACACCCCTCCCCTCCTCTCATTCTCTCTGGACACACCCCTCCCCTCCTTCCTCTCATTCTCTCTACACACTCCCTTCCCCTCCTTCCTCTCATTCTCTCTGCACACACCCCTCCCCTCCCCTCCTTCCTCTCATTCTCTCTGCACACACCCCTCCCCTCCTTCCTCTCATTCTCTCTGCACACACCCCTCCCCTCCTTCCCCTCATTCTCTCTGCAAACACCCCTCCCCTCCTCTCATTCTCTCTGCACACACCCCTCCCCTCCTCTCATTCTCTCTGCACACACCCCTCCCCTCCTTCCTCTCATTCTCTCTACACACTCCCTTCCCCTCCTTCCTCTCATTCTCTCTGCACACACCCCTCCCCTCCTCTCATTCTCTCTGGACACACCCCTACCCTCCTTCCTCTCATTCTCTCTACACACTCCCTTCCCCTCATTCCTCTCATTCTCTCTGCACACACCCCTCCCCTCCTCTCATTCTCTCTGGACACACCCCTACCCTCCTTCCTCTCATTCTCTCTACACACTCCCTTCCCCTCATTCCTCTCATTCTCTCTGCACACACCCCTCCCCTCCTCTCATTCTCTCTGGACACACCCCTCCCCTCCTTCCTCTCATTCTCTCTACACACTCCCTTCCCCTCCTTCCTCTCATTCTCTCTGCACACACCCCTCCCCTCCCCTCCTTCCTCTCATTCTCTCTGCACACACCCCTCCCCTCCTTCCTCTCATTCTCTCTGCACACACCCCTCCCCTCCTTCCCCTCATTATCTCTGCACACACCCCTCCCCTCCTCTCATTCTCTCTGCACACACTTCTCCCTTCCTTCCTCTCATTCTCTCTGCACACACCCCTCCCTTCCTTCCTCTCATTCTCTCTGCACACACCCTCCCCTCCTCTCATTCTCTCTGCACACACCCCTCCCCTCCTTTCATTCTCTCTGCACACACTCCCTTCCTTCCTCTCATTCTCTCTGCACACACCCCTCCCCTCCTTCCTCTCATTCTCTCTACACACTCCCTTCCCCTCCTTCCTCTCATTCTCTCTGCACACACCCCTCCCCTACTCTCATTCTCTCTGGACACACCCCTCCCCTCCTTCCTCTCATTCTCTCTACACACTCCCTTCCCCTCCTTCCTCTCATTCTCTCTGCACACACCCCTCCCCTCCCCTCCTTCCTCTCATTCTCTCTGCACACACCCCTCCCCTCCTCTCATTCTCTCTGCACACACCCCTCCCCCCTCTCATTCTCTCTGCACACACCCCTTCCCTCCTTCCTCTCATTATCTCTGCACACACCCCTCCCCTCCCTCCTCTCATTCTCTCTGCACACACCCCTCCCCTCCTCTCATTCTCTCTGGACACACCCCTCCCCTCCTTCCTCTCATTCTCTCTGCACACACCCCTCCCCTCCATCCTCTCATTCTCTCTGCACACACCCCTCCCCTCCTTCCTCTCATTCTCTCTGCACACACCCCTCCCCTCCTTCCTCTCATTCTCTCTGCACACACCCCTCCCCTCCTCTCATTCTCTCTGCACACACACCTCCCCTCCTCTCATTCTCTCTGCACACACCCCTCCCCTCCATCTAGATTGGACAGTAATTGGATAGAAAAGAAACAGAGATGATGTTCCAGTGGAGAAACATCTTTACTCAGAGTCTGGTGCAAAGTGCCAATGACGGAGCATGAAATGGATGCTTTCCAGTATCAATGACTGGCCACGTCCAAAAGGGGAAGGGATTGCCATCGTTGATGTTATATAATGCTCCACTAGAAAAGCCCCCCGGAGTGGACTGATGGAGAGGGGAGTGATGAGTAGTCTGGACGGTGAGCATCAATACGGTCACGTCCCAAATGAAACTCTATTCCCTATGTAGTGCACCACAGGTCTCTTGTAAAATTTAGTGCATCACATAGGGATTAGAGTGCCATTTGGGACAAAGCCTATCTCAGCCAGCCAGCCCCGTAATAGGAGAGAGAGAGAGAGAGAGAGAGAGAGAGACAGAGAGTGAGAGAGAGAGAGAGAGAGAGAGAGACAGAGAGAGACAGAGAGAGAGAGAGAGAGAGAGAGAGAGACAGAGAGACAGAGAGAGAGAGAGAGAGAGAGAGACAGAGATGTAGCCTTATGTCTACTGGGGAACATCAAAAAGACAGTGTAATCTCACTAGGAAAAAAGGCTTTAGTGAATGTCTCCTCCACAGCTGTGTTGCTGCGGCCGACAGCCAAGAGAAATACGACGAGATCTGCCAAACAACATTACACGGCAGAAACGAGCTGATTGTTTTGGTGACTCCCGTTTAGTTATTTTGTCAAGTAATAATGGCTTTGAAAAACATGCGTGTCCCGATAGGAGAGAGAGCAGCTCCGTTTTGTTACGACAACACTGTGGTTATATGTGGAAGCCAGACAGCATAGGTTAAATTAAGCCTTTAAAATAGACAGATCGTTATATCACCGAGTAACCACGAGAGAGTGAGCAGTCAGTTATGCACATCAGCAAAACAATCTGTGAGTAAAACGACGTCAAGACTCAAACCCAAAAAGCCATGGATTCCCTTTAAAGGAAAACACAAAGAACAACTTGGGGATGCGAAGGAGAGCAGCAAATAGCTGAAAGATACCCAGGAAAACATAGCTAAAATTCTCTCAATGCTCACCAAAACAAACACATGAAAGATACCAAGGAAAACATAGCTAAAACTCTGTCAATGCACTAGAGGTCGACCGATTAATTAGGGCCGATTTCAAGTTTTCATAACAATCGGTAATCTGCATTTTTGGACGCCGATTACATTGCACTCCACAAGGAAACCGGGTGGCTGGCTGACCACCTGTTAGACGAGGGCAGCAAGGAGCCAAGGTAAGTTTCTAGCTAGCATTAAACTTATCTTAGAAAAAACAATCATCTTCACATAATCACTAGTTGACTACACATGGTTGATGAGATTACTAGTTTAACTAGCTTGTCCTGTGTTCCATATTTTTTTTTTTTTTTTACCTTTATTTAACTAGGCAAGTCAGTTAAGAACAAATTCTTATTTTCAATGACAGCCTAGGAACTGTGGGTTAACTGCCTGTTCAGGGGCAGAACGACAGGGGTTTGAACTTGCAACCTTCCGGTTACTAGTCCAACGCTCTAACCACTAGGCTACCCTGCCGCCCCTATAATCAATGCGGTGTTAATTTATCATCGAATCACAGCCTATTTCGGCAAACAGGTGATGATTTAACGAAAGCCCATTTGCGAAAAAAAAGCACAATAATGCACGAATGTACCTAACCATAAACACCAATGCCTTTCTTAAAATCAATACACAGAAGTATATATTTTTAAACCTGCATATTTAGCTAAAATAAATTAATGTTAGCAGGTAATATTAACTGGGGAAATTGTGTCACTTCTCTTGCGTTTATTGCTCACAGAGTCAGGGTATGTGCAACAGTTTGGGCAGCCTGGCTCATTGAGAACTAATTTGCTAGAATTTTACATAATTATGACATAACATTGAAGGTTGTACAATGTAACAGCAATATTTAGACTTAGGGATGCCACGGAACGGTTCCTTATTTCACTGAAAGAATAAACGTTTTGTTTTCAAAATGACAGTTTCTGACCATATTAATGACCTAAGGCTCGTATTTCTGTGTTTATTATGTTAGAAATAAGTCTATGATTTGATATTTGATAGAGCAGTCTGACTGAGCGGTGGAAGGCAGCAGCAGGCTCGTAAGCATTCATTCAAACTTTATTGCGTTTGCCAGCAGCTCTTAGCAATGCTTGATCACTGCCATGTTTATGACTTCAAGCCTATCAACTCCCGAGATTAGGCTGGCAATACTAAAGTGCCTATTAGAACATCCAATAGTCAAAGGTATATGAAATACAAATGGTATAGAGAGAAATAGTTGACGCGTCATAATTCCTAGAATAACTACAACCTAAAACTTCTTACCTGGGAATATTGAAGAACTGGGAATATTGAAGAACTGGGAATATTGAAGAACTGGGAATATTGAAGAACTGGAAATATTGAAGAACTGGGAATATTGAAGAACTGGGAATATTGAAGAACTGGAAATATTGAAGAACTGGGAATATTGAAGAACTGGGAATATTGAAGAACTGGAAATATTGAAGAACTGGGAATGTTGAAGAACTGGGAATATTGAAGAACTGGGAATATTGAAGAACTGGAAATATTGAAGAACTGGGAATATTGAAGAACTGGGAATATTGAAGAACTGGGAATATTGAAGAACTGGAAATATTGAAGAACTGGGAATGTTGAAGAACTGGGAATATTGAAGAACTGGGAATATTGAAGAACTGGAAATATTGAAGAACTGGGAATATTGAAGAACTGGAAATATTGAAGAACTGGGAATATTGAACCACCAGCTTTCATATGTTCTGAAGTAAGGAACTTGAACATTAGCTTTTTTACATGGCACATATCGCACTTTTACTTTCTTCTCCAACACTATGTTTTGCATTATTAAATCCCAAGTGTTCATTGTTCATTCAGTATTGTTGTAATTGTCATTATTTAAAAAAAAATATATATATATATATATATAAAAATTGGGTTTTTTTTGTACCCCAATATTGGCTTTTTTTGGTACCCCAATAATCGTTATCGGCTTTTTTTGGTACCCCAATAATCGTTATCGGCTTTTTTTGGTACCCCAATAATCGTTATCGGTATCGGCGTTGAAAAATCATAATCGGTCGACCTACAATGCACACCAAAACAAACAGCTGAAGGATACCCAGGAAAACATAGCTAAAATGCTTTCAACGCTCACCACAACAAGCTAACTGCTACAATCTGTTGTTAAAAAAAGTAGATTTTCCCAGAAGGAAAGCAGAGTCTATCCTGTCAGATATGCATATACAGGGTGGGCATGTGGACAAACAAGCCGACAAAATTGGCCTTCTGGAAACAAAGTTGCAAACTTTAGAAGGTTTTCTGGATCAACTAGAAAACAGCTCTAGACAAAATAATATGAGAATATTGTCCTTACCGAAGGACGAGGAAACATGGGACCTTTTCAGCTACATTATTCAGCTGATATTGGAGGAGCTTGGCATGGATGCATCACCGAGAGATCTGGAGCGATGCCATTGGATCATACTAGATATCCTTATATGGTCGTCTTTAAGCTGTGGTGGAAGTATCAGAACATGGTCAAAATTCTGAGGGCTGAGGGGTGAAAGGAGATCAAGGTCCAGTCGATTCGATTCGTCCAGGACCTGTCTGCTAGATTGAAGCAAAGAACGACAGCAATTCATTTCGATTAGACTGGTGGAAAAATGAATCAAGTCTCAACTCTGATTCCGGGCAATACTGTAAATATGGAAGGGAACACAGACAATTGAGTTTAGAAGTGCAGATGATGCCCTGAGCAGGATGCAGGAAACCTTTCCAGTTGAAAAAAAGAGAGTCCAGGGCCCTGAAAAGAGGCAGAAACATTAAAACAGATAACCACACTAGGCTACATCCAGTGATGTCCAAGACCAGCTTAGTGTAAGGTGAGGCAATATTCTTCCCCCGTCCTCCAATACAATCTTGACTCTAGTGTCCCCAAGTAACTATAACGATAGAATTAACCAATGAGATACATGGACATTGAAAGGAAAATATAAAAGAGGAAATATAGCATGTCAATAATTGTCAATAATTACTCTATGGATGTGTGTGTGTGTGTGTGTATGTGTGTGTGTGTGTGTTTGGGGGGGGGGGGGTGGCTGAGAGGGTGTGAGTGGATGTATGTGTGGGTACGTGTCTGATCATATGAATGGTAGAGTGAGGGAGGGTAAAAGTGGATGTATGTGTGGGTACGTGTCTGTGCATATGAATGGTAGAGCGAAGGAGGGTAAATGTGGATGTATGCAGACGCGTGGCGTGGTGTTGTATGTTATGTGTGAATGGATGAGTGGGAGTATATATAGAGGGGTGGTGATGTTTACGAGAGGTTGGGAGAGGGGAAAGATGGAGGGGGTGATACACTGGGTCTGGTGGGTCAAGGAGGACAAGGAGGGGGGGGGGGTGATACACTGGGTCTGGTGGGCCAAGGAGGGGGGGGGGGGTGATACACTGGGTCTGGTGGGTCAAGGAGGGGGGGGGGGGGGTGATACACTGGGTCTGGTGGGTCAAGGAGGGGGGGGGGTGATACACTGGGTCTGGTGGGTCAAGGAGGACAAGGAGGGGGGGGGGGGTGATACACTGGGTTTGGTGGGTCAAGGAGGACAAGGAGGGGGGAGGGGGGGTGATACACTGGGTCTGGTGGGTCAAGGAGGACAAGGAGGGGGGGGGTGATACACTGGGTCTGGTGGGTCAAGGAGGACAAGGAGGGGGGGGTGATACACTGGGTCTGGTGGGTCAAGGATGACAAGGAGGGGGGGGGGTGATACACTGGGTCTGGTGGGTGAAGGAGGGGGGGGGGGTGATACACTGGGTCTGGTGGGTCAAGGAGGACAAGGGGGGGGGGTGATAAACTTGGCTTGGTTGGGATAAACGGGAGAGTACAGGAAGGGGGTGTGGAGAGGGATGGATTTGGTTTGGGAGAGAGACAGAGAAGGAAGGAAGGACTTAATTATAATCTTCTTCATTTTTTTAATGACTTGACCCTTGGTCACACGAATAAGAGTTCTGAACAGATTAGGAAAGGATGACGACCCATTGTGATTCCTTGTTTGTCGTTAAGAGGTGATTATTTGTGAGAAAGGAGAGGGTCTACATCCAGGTGATTGGGATGGGGTGACTGGGAGGGCATCAGAGGTGTGTGTGGGGCCTTTCCTCATCCCATCTCAGTCTCTCTGAGGACCCACTCATACAAAGTAGATCTCCAACAGCCTCTATAGTTTCATTTCATTTATAAGATATTATGAACCAACCACAGTGTTGAAGGGGCAGCCATTATTCAAAAGTATGTCAAATGTCTGTACAATGTATGCAACCACAGTCTTTTGTTTCGGTAGAATAAATTAGTTGTCAGAGCTAAAAAGCCCTAAAAAGGCATACTGTGTTTTTGTGTTCTTTTTTTGTAAATGTTTGCTCAGCCAACATGCCCACACATACAGGGCCTTCAGAAAGTATTCAGACCCATTCTCCTTTTCCACATTTTGTTACGTTACATCCTTATTCTAAAATGGATTAAATAAAATGTTTTCCTCATCAATCTTTCACACAATGCTTCATAATGACAAAGCAAAAACAGGTGGGTAATGCTGCTTCGTGGGTGTCAGTTGCTGATGTGTGCAGAGGGTCCCTGGTTGGAGCCCAGGTAGGGGCGAGGAGAGGGACAGAAGCTATACTGTAACAGAGGCATAGCTCTGGGGAAGGGAACCAAAACACTTCTACAGCGTTGAAGATCCCCCAAGAACACAGTGGCGTCCATCATTCTTAAATGGAAGATGTTTGGAATCACCAAGACTCTTCCTAGTGCTGGTCGCCTGGCCAAACTGAGCAGTCGGGGGAGAAGGGGCCTGGACAGGGAGGTGAACAAGAACCAGATGGTCACTTTGACAGAGCTCCAGAGTTCCTCTGTGGAGATGGGAGAACCTTCCAGAAGGACAACCATCTCTGCAGCCCTCCACCAATCAGGCCTTTATGGTAAAGGTTGGTTACTCTAACCGTCTGGTTACTCTAACCAGACGGAAGCCACTCCTCAGAAAAAGGCACATGACAGCCTGCTTGGAGTTTGCCAAAAGGCACCTAAAAGACTCTCAGACCATGAGAAACAATATTCTCTGGTCTGATGAAACCAAGGTTGAACTCTTTGGCCTGAATAGCAAGAGTCACGTTTGGAGGAAACATGGCACAATCCCTATGGTGAAGCATGGTGGTGGGAGAATCATGCTGTGAGGATGTTTTTCAACGGCAGACACTTGGAGACTAGTCAGGATCGAGGCAAAGGTAAACAGAGCAAAGTACAGAGAGATCCTTGATTAAAACCTGCTCCAGAGGGATCAGGACCTCAGACTGGGGTGAAGGTTCACCTTCCAACTGGACAATGACCCTTAGCACACAGCCAAGGATTGGCTTCGGAACAAGTCTCTGAATGTCCTTGAGTAGCCCAGCCAGAGCCCGGACTTGAACCTGATCGAACATCTCTGGAGAGACCTGAAAATAGCTATGCAGCGACTCTCCCCATCCAACCTGACAGAGCTTAAGAGGATCTGCAGAGAAGAATAGGAGAAACTCTATACTGCTATACTATACTGCTATACTATACTGCTCCCCTCACCCATCACCCTGCTCCCTGAGCCCCTCACCCTGCTGCTCCCTGAGCCCCTCACCCTGCTCCCTGAGCCCCTCACCCTGCTCCCTGAGCCTCTCACCCTGCTCCCTGAGCCCCTCACCCTGCTCCCTCAGGGTGAGTGGTGAGTTGCAGAGTGTAGCTGCAGACACCAGCCTTTAAAAATGTGCTTATAGTTTAAGAGATGTGCTAAAAAGTAACAATAAGAGTAACACTAGCCTCTCCGACACATGCAAGCCAGGGCCTAGGACTGGAAATGGTCCCGTCCACAAATGAGAGGAGAAGAGAAGAGAGGAAGAGGAGAGCAGGAGAAGAGAAGAGAGGAGAAAGAAGAGAAGAGGAGAGGAGACGAGACGACAGAGTAGAGGATAGGAGGAGTGAGGTGAAAAGGAAAGGAGAGGAAGAGGAGAGGACAGCAGCACAAGAGAGGAGAAAGAATAGAAGAGAAGAGGATAGGAGACGAAATGGCAGAGTAGAGGAGAGGCGGAGAGAGGAAATGAGAGGAGAGGAGGAAGGAGACGAGACGACAGAGTAGAGGAGAGGAAGAGGAGAGGAGAGGAGAGGAGAGGAGAGGAAAGGAGAGGAGAGGAGAGGAGAGGAGAGGAGAGGAGAGGAAAGGAGAGGAGAGGAGAGGAGAGGAGAGGAGAGGAGAGGAGGGGAGAGGGGGGGAAGAGGAGAGGAGAGGAAGAGGAGAGGAGAGGAGAGGAAGAGGAGGGGAAGAGGAGAGGAGAGGAGGGAGGAGAGGAGAGGAGAGGAGAGGAAGAGGAAGAGGAAGAGGAAGAGGAAGAGGAGAGGAAGAGGAGAGGAAGAGGAGAGGAGAGAAGAGGAAAGGAGAGGAGAGGAAAGGAGAGGAGAGGAGAGGAGAGGAGAGGAGAGGAGAGGAAGAGGAGAGGAGAGGAGAGAAGAGGAAGAGGAGGGGAAGAGGAGAGGAAGAGGAGAGGAGAGGAAGAGGAGGGGAAGAGGAGAGGAGAGGAGAGGGGAGGAAGAGGAGAGGAAGAGGAGAGGAGAGGAAGAGGAGAGGAGAGGAGAGGAGAGGAAGATGAGAGGAGAGGAGAGGAAGAGGAAGAGGAGAGGAAGAGGAGAGGAGAGGAGAGGGGAGGAAGAGGAGAGGAAGAGGAGAGGAAGAGGAGAGGAGAGGAGAGGAGAGGGTAACCTCATCAAACAGTTCAAAGTTTCAAAACATTCTTACAAAGAAAAGATTGTGGGGGAGATGGGGTTGTCCACACACGCATGAAAAGGGAACAAAAGCAGCAACAACACAAAAAAAAGTCTAAATTTGCTCACAAAAGCCGCCCTTTGAATGCTCTGCACAAAGCAGACAACCACCGCTTGCTATTCCCAGCTAATGTCTTTTACAGTGTTCCTCGTGCCACACCTTCTTACAACCTCCATTGTGTTTAGGGAGGGAAAGCTTCATGAGAAGGCAAGGGAAACCCTGGGCTGCCGGATATCTCTGTGGTCTGTCTGTCTGAACGATGTGTCCCCTTTTTTTTTGGATTAAGGACTGGGCTGACTCAAACTTGGCCCGAGGCTCCAACCCACAACTTTCCATCCCCAGGCGACAGAGCTGACCACTACATCGTGTAGGTCAGTCACATCAGAGTTGATAGTAGCCATCGGTCACTGACTGGACTGCTGAACACACGGTCTTCATTCCGATCACTATAATCCTGCTGATCACCTCAGAAAAAGAAGATGACAACGGTTACAGGGGCATGCTTTGTTGTGGTTGTTGTTGTCCACGATGACGACGACGGGCGGGTTGTTCACGGCATCTGTGAACTCCCTCAACTTTCAAAGCATGTGTTCAGAGTGTGAATGAAGTGCAATAGAATGAACTTCATACTCCTGAAACTAAATTGAAGAAAAAAACGTGATTGTAATCACTCGGGGTTTTGAACCTTACAGTGTTTTCCTCAAGCCAATAATGTTGTTACTTTGATTCCCAGTAGACCTCTCATCATGTATGTGATGCAGCATTATACTGACCTAGATCACAGAGGAAGCCATGAATGGTTCACACACTGTGAATGACTCCTTATGTATGGATGGCATGACAGTGCATTGCCCCAACCCCCTCCAGGTAAATTGCACTACACCGGGTACCCAGTTTAACTGCACTAAGGTATTATTTTTGCTGTTGAGATGAAGTTATGGAACATGATCCTCAACATAATGCAGAGTAGAAGATGAATTATAACAAATGCCTCTAATCTACATTCCTGTATGTAAAGAATGAAAAAGAAAATGGGCCTGGTCTCGGATTGAGAGTAATGAATTGTGCATACCAGAAGTTCGGAAGCGCGCAGAGCGGGATGTTTACGTGTAGAGATGTGTTCCAGAAACAGCATTTAGCTGGAAAACACATTTGTGGATAACAGAATAATCTAATGCTGATGAAGCTACACGTGTTTTGACTGCATTAACATCTATCAAAGACAATCTGTCCTGAGCACCTCCCCTCCCCACCCTCTTCCTCCTACCCTTCCCTCCCCACCCTCTTCCTCCTACCCTTCCCTTCCCTCCCCACCCTCTTCCTCCTACCCTTCCCTTCCCTCCCCACCCTCTTCCTCCTACCCTTCCCTTCCCTCCCCACCCTCTTCCTCCTACCCTTCCCTTCCCTCCCCACCCTCTTCCTCCTACCCTTCCCACCCCACCCTCTTCCTCCTACCCTTCCCTCCCCACCCTCTTCCTCCTACCCTTCCCTCCCCACCCTCTTCCTCCTACCCTTCCCTCCCCTCCCCACCCTCTTCCTCCTACCCTTCCCTCCCCACCCCACCCTCTTCCTCCTACCCTTCCCTCGCCACCCCACCCCACCCTCTTCCTTCTACCCTTCCCTCCCCTCCCCACCCTCTTCCTCCTACCCTTCCCTTCCCTCCCCACCCTCTTCCTCCTACCCTTCCCTCCCCACCCCACCCCACCCTCTTCCTCCTACCCTTCCCTCCCCTCCCCACCCTCTTCCTCCTACCCTTCCCTTCCCTCCCCACCCTCTTCCTCCTACCCTTCCCTTCCCTCCCCACCCCACCCTCTTCCTCCTACCCTTCCCTCCCCACCCTCTTCCTCCTACCCTACCCTCCCCTCCCCACCCTCTTCCTCCTACCCTTCCCTTCCCTCCCCACCCTCTTCCTCCTACCCTTCCCTCCCCACCCCACCCTCTTCCTCCTACCCTTCCCTCCCCTCCCCACCCTCTTCCTCCTACCCTTCCCTTCCCTCCCCACCCTCTTCCTCCTACCCTTCCCTTCCCTTCCCTCCCCACCCCACCCTCTTCCTCCTACCCTTCCCTCCCCACCCCACCCTCTTCCTCCTACCCTACCCTCCCCACCCCACCCTCTTCCTCCTACCCTACCCTCCCCACCCCACCCTCTTCCTCCTACCCTTCCCTCGCCACCCCACCCTCTTCCTCCTACCCTTCCCTCCCCACCCCACCCTCTTCCTCCTACCCTACCCTTCCCTCCCCACCCTCTTTCACCAACCCTCCCCTCCCCACCCTCTTCCTTCTACCCTCCCCTCCCCACCCTCTTCCTCCTACCCTTCCCTCCCCTCCCCACCCTCTTCCTCCCCACCCTCTTCCTCCTACCCTTCCCTCCCCTCCCCACCCTCTTCCTCTTCCTCCTACCCTCCCCTCCCCACCCTCTTCCTCCTACCCTTCCCTCCCCTCCCCACCCTCTTCCTCTTCCTCCTACCCTCCCCTCCCCACCCTCTTCCTCCTACCCTTCTTCCTCCTACCCTTCCCTCCCCACCCTTCCCTTCCAGCAGACACGTAGTCAAAAACGACATTCAGTCAGACATGTCTTCAGCAAAGAAATGTAGTCAGAAGAGATAAGCAGTCAGACATGTAGTCAGCGAGAGTCATGTAGTCAGACATGTAGTGAGCAGACACACGTAATCAGAACAGACATGCAGTCAGACATGTAGACAGAAGAGACATGTACTCAGACATGTAGACAGAAGAGACATTTAGTCAGACTTAGTCAGCAAAGACAGATGAGTCAGAAGAGAGATATAGTCAGAAGATGTAGTCAGATATGTAGTCAGAAGAGACATGCAGTCAGACGTAGTAAGCAGAGAATTGTAGTCAGACATATAGTCAGCAGAGACATGTAGTCAGACCTGTAGTCAGACATGTAGTCAGCAGAAACATTTAGTCAGATATGTAGTCTGAAGAGACATGTAGTCAGATGAGACATGTAGTCAGACCTGTAGTCAGACATGTAGTCAGCAGAAACATTTAGTCAGATATGTATTCTGAAGAGACATGTAGTCAGATGAGACATGTAGTCAGAAGAGACATGTAGTCAGATGAGACATGTAGTCAGAAGAGACATGTAGTCAGAATAGACATGTAGTCAGATGAGACATGTAGTCAGAGGAGACATGTAGTCTGAAGAGATATTTAGCCGGATGAGACATGTAGCCAGAAGAGACATGTAGTCAGAAGAGACATGCAGTCAGACATGTAGACAGAAGAGACATGTAGTCAGAAGAGACATGTAGTCAGCAAAGACATGTAGTCAGAAGAGACATACAGTCAGAAGAGACATGTAGTCAGAAGAGACATGTAGTTAGCAGTGACATGTGGTCTGCAGGGAAAAGTTGTCAGACAAAACATCTAATTAGGCGTGTAGTCAGAGGAGACATGTAGTCAGAGGAGACATGTAGTCAGCAGAGACATGTAGTCAGCAGAGACATGTAGTCAGACGTAGTAAGCAGAGAAATGTAGTCAGCAGAAATATGTAGTCAGCAGAGACATGTAGTCAGAAGGGACATGTAGTTAGAAGGGACATGTATTCAGACATGTAGTCAGAAGGGACATGTAGTTAGAAGGGACATGTAGTTAGAAGAGACATATGGTGAGCAGAGACATGTAGTCAGAAGGGACATGTATTCAGACATGTAGATAGCACAGACATGTAGTAAGCAGAGAAAAGTAGTCAGAAGAGACATGTAGTCGGTCATGTAGTCAAAAGTAACATGTAGTCAGAAGAGACATTCAGTCAGACATGTATTCTGCAGAGCCATGTATTTAGAAGAGAAAAGCAGTCAGCAGAAATATGTAGTCAGAGGAGACGTGTAGTCAGATTTAGTAAGCAGAGAATTGTAGTCAGACATGTAGTCAGCAGAGACATGTAGTCAGACATGTAGTCAGCAGAGACATGTAGTCAGCAGAGACATGTAGTCAGACATGTAGTCAGCAGAGACATGTAGTCAGCAGAGACATGTAGTCAGAAAAGACATGTAGTCAGAAGAGACATGTAGTCAGAAGAGACATGTAGTCAGACGTCTAGTCAGAAATGACATGTAGTCAAAAGTGGCATGCAGTCAAATAAGACATGTAGTTAGAGAAGACAACTCGTCATGAATATAGACAGAAGATAGATATAGTGAGACATTTAGTCAGAAGAGATATGTAGTCAGCAGAGACTTGTAGTCAGACATGTAGACAGAAGAGACATGTAATCAGACATGTAGACAGAAGAGACATGTAGTCAGTCATGTAGACAGAAGAGAGTTGTAGTCAGACATGTAGTCAGCAGAGACATGTAGTAAGTTGAAACACATAGTCAGCAGAAATATCTAGTCAGAAGAGACGTTTAGTCAGACATGTAGTCAGAAGGGACATGTAGTTTGAAGAGACATGTAGTCTGCAGAGAAATATAGTCAGTAGGGTTATGTAGTCAGCAGAGACATGTAGTCAGAAAATACATGTAGTTAGAAGAGAAATATAGTGAGCAGAGACATGTAGTCAGACATGCCGTCAGTTATATCATGTAGTCAACAGAGAGATGTAGTCGGTTGAGACAAATAGTCAGAAGAGACATGTAGTCAGAAATGTAAGCAGAAGAGACATGTAGTCAGACATGTAGTCAGAAGAGACATGTAGTCAGAAGAGACATGTAGTCAGAAGAGACATGTAGTCAGAAATGTAAGCAGAAGAGACATGTAGTCAGACATGTAGTCAGAAGAGACATGTAGTCAGAAATGTAAGCAGAAGAGACATGTAGTCAGACATGTAGTCAGAAGAGACATGTAGTCAGTCATGTAGTGCAGATGTAGTCGGTTGAGACATATAGTCAGCAGAAACATGTAGTCAGAAGAGACATGTAGTCAGACTTAGTCAGCAGAGAAATGTAGTCAGACATGTTGTCAGAAGAGACATGTAGTCAGAAGAGACATGAGTTCAGAAGGGACATGTAGTTAGAAGAGAAATGTAGTCAGGCGTGTTGTCAGAAGAGACACGTATTCAGAAGAGACATGTAGTCAGACATGTAGTCAACAGAGACATATAGTCAGCAGACATGTAGTCGGAAATGTTCGTGAGAAGAGAACACACTGTGATCCAAGAGAGACTATTACAGGGGCTGTGTCTCATATACCACCATATTCCTTATAGAGTTTATCACTTTTGACTATGGGCCATAGGGTCTGGTCACAAGTAGTGCCCTATTTGGGCTATTGGATGCAATTTGGGACACAGCCAGTCTGTCCTGCCAAACAGACGACCAAGTAGGAACTTCCATTTCAGAGCTGTGATCTGAAGTCTTCCTGGGGACACTTCCTCCCTATGAGGTTGTGCCACATATAGGGAACAGGGAGGTATTTTAGGTTGGCAATAGCTCTCAGACTAACTTCACTTAGCCACAGGGAGCTCTCTCTATCTAGTCTGATATGAAAAATGTACTTATAATTTTCCTGTTAGGTCTGCCGTTGAAAATGATACTGTACTCCCAGCTGAAGCTTACGCTTTGGACAAAAGAGGTGCCCCATAGGAACAGAGAGACATTTCAAATAGGCCCTCGCTTCATAGCCACAGGGAGCTCTCCCCACTCAGTCTGATTCGGATGTTTTATGTTGAATTTCACTGTTAGGTCTCCCTTCGACAGAGACGGCAGTACCAGTGATTCAGACTAAGCTCGCCTGGTAGGGTGTTGGTCCCATCGATCAGCAGTGAAGACTGGATTTCATGGGGTTTATGTGTGTAAATAATCTTAGCCTGACATCAGGCGAGCAGAAGGTATGTAGTCTAGATGGGTTCTCCAATGTCTTTCAGAGTTCTGCAGTAACAGCCCAAGACAAAATGGCTACATGATCTTTAAAGTACTCTTGTGACGTAATACATGTAATCTAATGCTCCATACTGACAAGACAGATGGATTGCGAGCTCCGTTTTGTCTTAAGAGCAGTCATACATCTTGATTTTGCGTTCCCTCTTGCTCAAGAGATCGAACCACCACAGCTACTTTCTTTATCTTCTCTAGCCAAACTCGTTTTTCAGCCATGAAACTTTCCAACCACAAGCACCATGATTGAATTTTATCTGTGGGTAGTAGGGTAGTGCCTTTTCAGATGGACCGTTATGGGACTCAACATCACAGGCCTATTGTATTATAGCTCACAAGACAAACTAATGATGGTGGTTGAGAGTGGTCTTTTCAGAGTGGGTTGTAGGTCTATAGGTGTAAGAATTTCTAGCAATTTGGACAATGATCCAAATGTGTCACTGCATAACAAACACTGCATTCTAGGGCCTAGATTAATGCAGAAACAAACATCAAAAAGCATCAAACAAACCAAGAAATTTGTGTTTGTGTCTTTTTTTTTTTACCAAACTATTTAAAGCACTCAGATGATAATCATCAGGGCTTAAAATACCAACCCCAACCAAGTTATTTTATGATTTTATGATCAAGCTTAAGTTTAGGTGTTTCTTTGTCTCCAAGTTCTAGTACAATGTCTGTTCATGAATATCGGGAGGTTCTGGGATAAAACCTGCAACATGATTTTCCTTTCAATGCTTTAACACCAAGTCCAAAGATATTATGCAACCTCTCACCATCCAGCTATAAACGGTCAAGCAACACGCAAGCATAGCTAAAGATGTATTCTCCAAAACCTTAACTCATCGAATAGCCAATCAGCAGACTCTGTGGATTAAGAAGGACATAAGTGGCAATTCCAAAGAATTTAGAGAACTTTCATTAAGTTTCCAAAGACTGGAGAACTGTCATTATGTTTCCAAAGGCTAGAGAACTGTCATTAAGTTTCCAAAGGCTAGAGAACTGTCATTATGTTTCCAAAGACTAGAGAACTGTCATAATGTTTCCAAGGGCTAGAGAACTGTCATAATGTTTCAAAGACTAGAGAACTGTCATTATGTTTCCAAAGGCTAGAGAACTGTCATAATGTTTCAAAGACTAGAGAACTGTCATTATGTTTCCAAAGGCTAGAGAACTGTCATTATGTTTCCAAAGGCTAGAGAACTGTCATTAAGTTTCCAAAGGCTAGAGAACTGTCATTAAGTTTCCAAAGGCTAGAGAACTGTCATTATGTTTCCAAAGGCTAGAGAACTGTCATTATGTTTCCAAAGGCTAGAGAACTGTCATTAAGTTTCCAAAGGCTAGAGAACTGTCATTATGTTTCCAAAGACTAGAGAACTGTCATAATGTTTCCAAGGGCTAGAGAACTGTCATAATGTTTCAAAGACTAGAGAACTGTCATTATGTTTCCAAAGGCTAGAGAACTGTCATTATGTTTCCAAAGACTAGAGAACTGTCATAATGTTTCAAAGACTAGAGAACTGTCATAATGTTTCAAAGACTAGAGAACTGTCATTATGTTTCCAAAGACTAGAGAACTGTCATAATGTTTCAAAGACTAGAGAACTGTCATTATGTTTCCAAAGACTAGAGAACTGTCATAATGTTTCAAAGACTAGAGAACTGTCATTATGTTTCCAAAGACTGGAGAACTGTCATTATGTTTCAAAGGGCTAGAGAACTGTCATTATGTTTCAAAGGGCTAGAGAACTGTCATTATGTTTCCAAAGACTAGAGAACTGTCATTATGTTTCCAAAGACTGGAGAACTGTCATAATGTTTCCAAAGACTAGAGAACTGTCATTATGTTTCAAAGACTAGAGAACTGTCATTATGTTTCCAAAGACTAGAGAACTGTCATTATGTTTCAAAGACTAGAGAACTGTCATTATGTTTCCAAAGAATAGAGAATTGTCATAATGTTTCAAACACTAGAGAACTGTCATTATGTTTCCAAAGACTAGAGAACTGTCATAATGTTTCAAAGACTAGAGAACTGTCATTATGTTTCCAAAGACTAGAAAACTGTCATAATGTTTCAAAGACTAGAGAACTGTCATTATGTTTCCAAAGACTGGAGAACTGTCATTATGTTTCAAAGGGCTAGAGAACTGTCATTATGTTTCAAAGGGCTAGAGAACTGTCATTATGTTTCCAAAGACTAGAGAACTGTCATTATGTTTCCAAAGACTGGAGAACTGTCATAATGTTTCCAAAGGCTAGAGAACTGTCATTATGTTTCCAAAGGCTAGAGAACTGTCATTATGTTTCCAAAGGCTAGAGAACTGTCATTATGTTTCAAAGACTAGAGAACTGTCATTATGTTTCAAAGGCTAGAGAACTGTCATTATGTTTCAAAGACTAGAGAACTGTCATTATGTTTCCAAAGGCTGGAGAACTGTCATTATGTTTCCAAAGGCTAGAGAACTGTCATTATGTTTCAAAGACTAGAGAACTGTCATTATGTTTCCAAAGGCTGGATAACTGTCATTATGTTTCAAAGACTAGAGAACTGTCATTATGTTTCCAAAGGCTAGAGAACTGTCATTATGTTTCAAAGACTAGAGAACTGTCATTATGGTTCAAAGGCTAGAGAACTGTCATTATGTTTCAAAGACTAGAGAACTGTCATTATGTTTCAAAGGCTAGAGAACTGTCATTATGTTTCAAAGACTAGAGAACTGTCATTATGTTTCCAAAGGCTGGAGAACTGTCATTATGTTTCAAAGACTGGAGAACTGTCATTATGTTTCAAAGACTAGAGAACTGTCATTATGTTTCCAAAGGCTAGAGAACTGTCATAATGTTTCCAAAGACTGGAGAACTGTCATTAAGTTTCCAAAGGCTAGAGAACTGTCATTATGTTTCCAAAGGCTAGAGAACTGTCATTATGTTTCCAAAGACTAGAGAACTGTCATTACGTTTCCAAAGGCTAGAGAACTGTAATTATGTTTCAAAGGCTAGAGAACTGTCATTATGTTTCCAAAGACTAGAGAACTGTCATAATGTTTCCAAAGACTAGAGAACTGTCATTATGTTTCCAAAGGCTAGAGAACTGTCATTATGTTTCCAAAGACTAGAGAACCGTCATAATGTTTCCAAAGGCTAGAGAACTGTCATAATGTTTCAAAGACTAGAGAACTGTCATTATGTTTCCAAAGGCTAGAGAACTGTCATTATGTTTCCAAAGGCTAGAGAACTGTCATTAAGTTTCCAAAGGCTAGAGAACTGTCATTAAGTTTCCAAAGGCTAGAGAACTGTCATTATGTTTCCAAAGGCTAGAGAACTGTCATTATGTTTCCAAAGGCTAGAGAACTGTCATTAAGTTTCCAAAGGCTAGAGAACTGTCATTATGTTTCCAAAGACTAGAGAACTGTCATAATGTTTCCAAGGGCTAGAGAACTGTCATAATGTTTCAAAGACTAGAGAACTGTCATTATGTTTCCAAAGGCTAGAGAACTGTCATTATGTTTCCAAAGACTAGAGAACTGTCATAATGTTTCAAAGACTAGAGAACTGTCATAATGTTTCAAAGACTAGAGAACTGTCATTATGTTTCCAAAGACTAGAGAACTGTCATAATGTTTCAAAGACTAGAGAACTGTCATTATGTTTCCAAAGACTAGAGAACTGTCATAATGTTTCAAAGACTAGAGAACTGTCATTATGTTTCCAAAGACTGGAGAACTGTCATTATGTTTCAAAGGGCTAGAGAACTGTCATTATGTTTCAAAGGGCTAGAGAACTGTCATTATGTTTCCAAAGACTAGAGAACTGTCATTATGTTTCCAAAGACTGGAGAACTGTCATAATGTTTCCAAAGGCTAGAGAACTGTCATTATGTTTCCAAAGGCTAGAGAACTGTCATTATGTTTCCAAAGACTAGAGAACTGTCATTATGTTTCAAAGACTAGAGAACTGTCATTATGTTTCCAAAGACTAGAGAATTGTCATAATGTTTCAAACACTAGAGAACTGTCATTATGTTTCCAAAGACTAGAGAACTGTCATAATGTTTCCAAAGACTGGAGAACTGTCATTAAGTTTCCAAAGGCTAGAGAACTGTCATTATGTTTCCAAAGGCTAGAGAACTGTCATTATGTTTCCAAAGACTAGAGAACTGTCATTACGTTTCCAAAGGCTAGAGAACTGTAATTATGTTTCAAAGGCTAGAGAACTGTCATTATGTTTCCAAAGACTAGAGAACTGTCATAATGTTTCCAAAGACTAGAGAACTGTCATTATGTTTCCAAAGGCTTGAGGACTGTCATTATGTTTCCAAAGACTAGAGAACCGTCATAATGTTTCCAAAGGCTAGAGAACTGTCATAATGTTTCAAAGACTAGAGAACTGTCATTATGTTTCCAAAGGCTAGAGAACTGTCATTATGTTTCCAAAGGCTAGAGAACTGTCATTAAGTTTCCAAAGGCTAGAGAACTGTCATTAAGTTTCCAAAGGCTAGAGAACTGTCATTATGTTTCCAAAGGCTAGAGAACTGTCATTATGTTTCCAAAGGCTAGAGAACTGTCATTAAGTTTCCAAAGGCTAGAGAACTGTCATTATGTTTCCAAAGACTAGAGAACTGTCATAATGTTTCCAAGGGCTAGAGAACTGTCATAATGTTTCAAAGACTAGAGAACTGTCATTATGTTTCCAAAGGCTAGAGAACTGTCATTATGTTTCCAAAGACTAGAGAACTGTCATAATGTTTCAAAGACTAGAGAACTGTCATAATGTTTCAAAGACTAGAGAACTGTCATTATGTTTCCAAAGACTAGAGAACTGTCATAATGTTTCAAAGACTAGAGAACTGTCATTATGTTTCCAAAGACTAGAGAACTGTCATAATGTTTCAAAGACTAGAGAACTGTCATTATGTTTCCAAAGACTGGAGAACTGTCATTATGTTTCAAAGGGCTAGAGAACTGTCATTATGTTTCAAAGGGCTAGAGAACTGTCATTATGTTTCCAAAGACTAGAGAACTGTCATTATGTTTCCAAAGACTGGAGAACTGTCATAATGTTTCCAAAGGCTAGAGAACTGTCATTATGTTTCCAAAGGCTAGAGAACTGTCATTATGTTTCCAAAGACTAGAGAACTGTCATTATGTTTCAAAGACTAGAGAACTGTCATTATGTTTCCAAAGACTAGAGAATTGTCATAATGTTTCAAACACTAGAGAACTGTCATTATGTTTACAAAGACTAGAGAACTGTCATAATGTTTCAAAGACTAGAGAACTGTCATTATGTTTCCAAAGACTAGAGAACTGTCATAATGTTTCAAAGACTAGAGAACTGTCATTATGTTTCCAAAGACTGGAGAACTGTCATTATGTTTCAAAGGGCTAGAGAACTGTCATTATGTTTCAAAGGGCTAGAGAACTGTCATTATGTTTCCAAAGACTAGAGAACTGTCATTATGTTTCCAAAGACTGGAGAACTGTCATAATGTTTCCAAAGGCTAGAGAACTGTCATTATGTTTCCAAAGGCTAGAGAACTGTCATTATGTTTCCAAAGGCTAGAGAACTGTCATTATGTTTCAAAGACTAGAGAACTGTCATTATGTTTCAAAGGCTAGAGAACTGTCATTATGTTTCAAAGACTAGAGAACTGTCATTATGTTTCCAAAGGCTGGAGAACTGTCATTATGTTTCCAAAGGCTAGAGAACTGTCATTATGTTTCAAAGACTAGAGAACTGTCATTATGTTTCCAAAGGCTGGATAACTGTCATTATGTTTCAAAGACTAGAGAACTGTCATTATGTTTCCAAAGGCTAGAGAACTGTCATTATGTTTCAAAGACTAGAGAACTGTCATTATGGTTCAAAGGCTAGAGAACTGTCATTATGTTTCAAAGACTAGAGAACTGTCATTATGTTTCAAAGGCTAGAGAACTGTCATTATGTTTCAAAGACTAGAGAACTGTCATTATGTTTCCAAAGGCTGGAGAACTGTCATTATGTTTCAAAGACTGGAGAACTGTCATTATGTTTCAAAGACTAGAGAACTGTCATTATGTTTCCAAAGGCTAGAGAACTGTCATAATGTTTCCAAAGACTGGAGAACTGTCATTAAGTTTCCAAAGGCTAGAGAACTGTCATTATGTTTCCAAAGGCTAGAGAACTGTCATTATGTTTCCAAAGACTAGAGAACTGTCATTATGTTTCCAAAGGCTAGAGAACTGTAATTATGTTTCAAAGGCTAGAGAACTGTCATTATGTTTCCAAAGACTAGAGAACTGTCATAATGTTTCCAAAGACTAGAGAACTGTCATTATGTTTCCAAAGGCTAGAGAACTGTCATTATGTTTCCAAAGACTAGAGAACTGTCATAATGTTTCCAAAGGCTAGAGAACTGTCATTATGTTTCCAAAGACTAGAGAACTGTCATTATGTTTCCAAAGGCTAGAGAACTGTCATTATGTTTCCAAAGACTAGAGAACTGTCATTATGTTTCCAAAGACTAGAGAACTGTCATTATGTTTCCAAAGGCTAGAGAACTGTCATTATGTTTCCTAAGACTGGAGAACTGTCATTATGTTTCCAAAGACTAGAGAACTGTCATTATGTTTCCAAAGACTAGAGAACTGTCATTATGTTTCCAAAGGCTAGAGAACTGTCATTATGTTTCCAAAGACTAGAGAAATGTCATTATGTTTCCAAAGACTGGAGAACTGTCATTATGTTTCCAAAGGCTAGAGAACTGTCATTATGTTTCCAAAGGCTAGAGAACTGTCATAATGTTTCCAAAGGCTAGAGAACTGTCATTATGTTTCCAAAGGCTAGAGAACTGTTATTATGTTTCCAAAGGCTAGAGAACTGTCATTATGTTTCAAAGACTAGAGAACTGTCATAATGTTTCCAAAGGCTAGAGAACTGTCATTATGTTTCAAAGACTGGAGAACTGTCATAATGTTTCCAAGGGCTAGAGAACTGTCATTATGTTTCCAAAGGCTAGAGAACTGTCATTATGTTTTCAAAGGCTAGAGAACTGTCATTATGTTTCCAAAGACTGGAGAACTGTCATAATGTTTCCAAAGGCTAGAGAACTGTCATTATGTTTTCAAGGGCTAGAGAACTGTCATTATGATTCCAAAGGCTAGAGAACTGTCATTATGTTTTCAAAGGCTAGAGAACCGTCATTATGTTTCCAAAGGCTAGAGAACTGTCATTATGTTTCCAAAGGCTAGAGAACTGTCATAATGTTTCCAAGGGCTAGAGAACTGTCATAATGTTTCAAAGACTAGAGAACTGTCATTATGATTCCAAAGACTAGAGAACTGTCATTATGTTTCCAAAGGCTAGAGAACTGTCATAATGTTTCCAAAGACTAGAGAACTGTAATTATGTTTCAAAGGCTAGAGAACTGTAATTATGTTTCCAAAGACTGGAGAACTGTCATAATGTTTCCAAAGACTGGAGAACTGTCATTATGATTACAAAGACTAGAGAACTGTCATAATGTTTCCAAAGACTCGAGAACTGTCATTATGTTTCCAAAGGCTAGAGAACTGTCATAATGTTTCCAAGGACTGGAGAACTGTCATTATGTTTCCAAAGGCTAGAGAACTGTCATTATGTTTCCAAAGGCTAGAGAACTGTCATAATGTTTCCAAAGGCTAGAGAACTGTCATTATGTTTCCAAAGGCTAGAGAACTGTCATTATGTTTCCAAAGACTGGAGAACTGTCATTATGTTTCCAAAGACTAGAGAACTGTCATTATGTTTCCAAAGGCTAGAGAACTGTCATTATGTTTCCAAAGACTGGAGAACTGTCATTATGTTTCCAAAGGCTATATAACTGTCATTATGTTTCCTAAGACTGGAGAACTGTCATTATGTTTCAAAGACTAGAGAACTGTCATTATGTTTCCAAAGGCTAGAGAACTGTCATTATGTTTCCAAAGACTGGAGAACTGTCATTATGTTTCCAAAGGCTAGAGAACTGTCATTATGTTTCCAAAGGCTAGAGAACTGTCATTATGTTTCCAAAGGCTAGAGAACTGTCATTATGTTTCCAAAGGCTATAGAACTGTCATTATGTTTCCAAAGACTGGAGAACTGTCGTTATGATTCCAAAGACTAGAGAACTGTCATTATGTTTCCAAAGGCTAGAGAACTGTCGTTATGATTCCAAAGGCTAGAGAACTGTCATAATGTTTCCAAAGGCTAGAGAACTGTCATAATGTTTCCAAAGACTAGAGAACTGTCATTATGTTTCCAAAGGCTAGAGAACTGTCGTTATGATTCCAAAGGCTAGAGAACTGTCATAATGTTTCAAAGACTCTAAATAAAGAACTGTCATTAAGTTAAAAACTTCTTGTGACTCTCAAACCCGGGTCCGGGAGCGTAATCATCGCCTGACACTAATTAGCATAACGCAACGGACATAAATCTTCCTAGAAAATCTTCCTATTCATGAAAATCACAAGTGAAATATATTGAAACACAGCTTAGCCTTTTGTTAATCACCCTGTCATCTCAGATTTTCTAAATATGCTTTACAGCCAAAGCTAGACAAGCATTTGTGTAAGTTTATCATAGACCAGCATAGCATTATGCTCTGCTAGCAGCAGGCAACCTTGTCACGGAAATCAGAAAAGCAATCAAATTAAATCGTTTTACCTTTGATGATGTTTTCACTCACGAGACTCCCAGGTAGACAGCCAAAGTTCATTTTTTCCCAAAATAGTATTTTTGTAGGTGAAATAGCTCCGTTTGTTCTTCACGTTTGGCTGAGAAATCGCCCGGAAATTGCAGTCACGAAAACGGCGAAAAATATTCCAAATTAGCTCCATAATATCGACAGAAACATGGCAAACGTTGTTTATAATCAATCCTCAAGGTGTTTTTCTAATATCTATTCGATAATATATCCGTCGGGACAATTCGTTTTTCAGTAGGACCGATTGGAGTAATGGCTACCTCTGTATTTTACGCGAGAATCTCTCTCGGAGCCACCATGTGACCACTTACGCAATGTAGCCGCCTACGGCTATTCTTCAACATAAATGCGTAAAACTACATCACAATGCTGTAGACACCTTGGGGAATACGTAGAAAGCGTAAGCTCGTTGATGGCACATTCACAGCTCAATAGGGACTCATTGGAACGCAGCGCTTTCAAAACCTGGGGGACTTCTGGATTGGATTTTTCTCAGGCTTTCGCCTGCAACATCAGTTATGTTGTACTCACAGACAATATCTTTACAGTTTACAGTCTTCACAGTTTTGGAAACGTTAGAGTGTTTTCTATCCAAAGCTGTCAATTATATGCATATTCATATTCCGTTTAAAACGGGAACATTTTTTTTCCAAAAATGAAAATACTGTCCCCTAGTACCAACATTAAATTCATGAATCTGTGTGCATTTGCAGCTGCCCACCATCACAGCCATGACAATGATCCCAATGAGGCTTCCACATAAAAAAAAACATTAAAAAAGGGAAGGCAAACTATTTTGATAGCCTTGAATTACAGTCTTGAGATAAAACTGATTGACCTTAACTAGAATCAAAGCTGGAGGTCAAATTTCTGGATGTCAGTGGAACGTTTTGACATTCGGTAGTCTCGCTGAGAAAAAAAACACTGCTAGAGGCAGTCAAGTTCGTCCACACGTGCATAGACTAGAATACAAGCTACATGTTGATGAAAAGAACACAGCTTTGCCAGTACACAACACAGCTACTAAAAATAAATTTCTACTTCCCAGAAACCTAACATGACAACTTTGGCACATGTATGTGACTGTTCACTTTAAACATGTTGGCTAAAATAGTACGTCCTTACCAGTGACATTCACGTTTCCTCATTTACGGCAAATCACATATACCAGACTTAGCTTCACAAACCTGCAATAGGTCTGAGATAGCACAGGGTCTGCGTTCGCACCGGGTCTGAGATAGCATAGGGTCTGCGTTAGCACCGGGTCTGAGATAGCATAGGGTCTGCGTTAGCACCGGGTCTGAAATAGCATAGGGTCTGAGATAGCACCGGGTCTGAAATAGCACAAGGTATGCGTAAGCACCGGGTCTGAGATAGCACCGGGTCTGAGATAGCACCGGGTCTGAGATAGCATAGGGTCTGAGATAGCACCGGGTCTGAAATAGCACAAGGTATTCGTTAGCACCGGGTCTGAGATAGCACCGGGTCTGAGATAGCACCGGGTCTGAGATAGCATAGGGTCTGCGATAGCACAGGACAGTATTTAGAAAAAAAAGCTTATTTCAGAACCACTCAATATATGCATTTAAGAAAATCCAATATTGCCACTTTTCCCCATTGCAACGGTTAAAAGGGGTTAGTGCAGGGATAATTGCAGAGGCATAACTGTCTTTGAAAAACATCCTGCAGTGATGGAGACAGAGAGGTCAACTCAGATTGGGTGAAACTGTATGCTAGAGGAAAGCGTCCGTATTCCCCAGGGATTTGATTGCTGATGTCATATACAGACCATATGAGTCATGTATATTTGAAAAGGAAAAGTATCAATAAGTCTTGGTAAAAGGGAAAGCTTTTCATCATTAATGTTCAGCGGTATTGAACGAAGCATGCCGATTTCAAGTGAGGTTGTTCATCCTCTCCCCACATACTAAAGCTAGCCTCCGCGAATTGAAGAGAGAGTAGTCTTCACTCCAAATCACCATAACCTTCACTCCAAATCAAAAGTCCAAACGTACAACCTGATTTTGGACAAAAAAATAACTGGAAGGATTCCTACTAACAAAAAGTATTATTCCCAAGGACTATATAGCAAATGCTCTGGCAAACCAACGACCAGCAAAAGAAGCACAACAGAAAACTGAAAACACCATCCAACCTGGAACTGAGTGAGTGATGTTTAGTCTGAAGCTACTTTTAAAGCCAAGAAGAAAAATTAATTACAACAATCTATTTAACTTTATAAAGAATGAATGCTAAGTTAAGGCTACCAAGCTTGTTAGGACAGAACAGATCTCACTGCAACTTTCATTAGCACTGAGGTGTGAAGTGAGAGGTGTCAAAGCCCTCGAGCCCAACAATGACAGGAGAGTTTCACAGCCTCCCCCCACCCAAATGCAGAGGCCTTTGAAGCCCCTTCCTCTGTGCAGAGGTCATTACAATACAGTACCCCCTGAATGTAAACTATTTGAAGGCACGGAAATCGTTTAAAAAAAGACAATCAAGAGACAATTTTTGCTGACTGCAACTTCATCTTTAACACAGACCTTCCCCTGGAATGGCCCAGCGATACATTAACACACTAACCCACTGTTAAGAGGGGGGGGGGGGGGGGTGTTAGCGATGGGTGGGACTCAGGATACTAGACAACGAGGAGTCAGCAAATGTCAACCTGTACAAGTCTGGAACTGTATTGGTACAGGGCAACCCCAAACAGTTTCAGGTGGACTTTCACAGAATCAAAGAGGGAGAGCAGCAGGAGAATCTCACTATTGAGAAAGACTCCCCCACCCTGAATGAGTCAAACCAGACCTCTTCATTAAACAACCGCACAGACAAGCAACCCCAAGCAGAAAGTCAACCTCCTAGCACAGACTACTACTCCCTCACTGAAATGAAGGATAAATTCACCCAGCTGGAGGTAAGGCCAGTGGAGCTGGAACAGCAGGTGAACACACTACAGTCAGCACAGACCTAGAAAACAATCCAACACAACTCAACCAAACCTGGAGAGCTGGAGAGAAAGAGCAGGAGCAGAAGAAGAAGGCCAGCGGCAGGAGAAGAACAGCGTACTAGAGGAGAAGGTGAGAGTACTGGAGGAGAAGGTGAGAAAGATAACGTGTGACAGTGAACAACCCATTAGAGAGCTAGTCAACCCCACAGAGAAGCCAGCAGAACAGCCCACCTCAGATCCTGACCAAAGTCTCGACACCACAGCAGAACAGTCCACCCCAGACCATGACTATAGCCTTGACATTACAGCAGGACAGATAAATGAAGAACCCCAAGCCCAGGGGATCAAATCAAATCAAAGTTTATTATGTGCCGAATACAACAAGTGTAGACCTTACAGTGAAATGCTTACTTACAGGCTCTAACCAACAGTGCAATGTCTAAGTGAAAAATATATACAAAAAATAAGGTATTAGGTGGACAATAGGTAAGAAAATAAATAAAAACAACAGTAAAAAGACAGTGAAAAATAACAGTAGCGAGGCCTTATACAATAGCGAGGCTATAACAGTAGCGAGGCTATATGCAGGCACCCTTTCTGAGCCCCCCCCTGTCAGCCCCCTGGTAGCCCTCCTGATAACCCCCCCCCCCCCCCCCCCCCCCCCACACACACACACACACACACACACACACACACCAGCTGAAGACATACACAAGCCACAGATTGTACTCCTTATGGACTCAAATGGGAAAAATATACAAGAAAATAAACTTTTACCAAACACAGTCTCTAAATGCGCCCTAGACCTTCTGTCTGAGGACCAATTAGGGTCACCCAGCCACATAATAATACACACAGGCACAAACAACCTGAGAGCACAGCAGGAAAGGGAGTCACAACACTTAAGGGAATGATTGAAAAAGCTTTTTCTACAACTATTGCTCATCTCTTGGCAGTACTACCGTAGACTACTTGATCACTGACCTTAACCAAGAGTCTCTCAGAGTGTTCACAGTCAGCCAACTGACACCCCTATCAGATCACAACAAAATCACAGTCTACTTAAACAGAGCAAAACTCAATCATAAAGCCAAAGGAACTGAATTATAGTAAGACATTCTATAGCTGGAAGGAAAGTAGTGTGGAAACCTACCAAAAAACAACTAGGCAACAACAAATTAATTCCCTTTTAGACAAATTCATGGACAAAATATTTCACTGTAATAGTGAAGGTGTAAACTTGGCAATAGAACACCTAAACAGCATATTTGACCTTTCAGCATCCCTACATGAGGGGCGCGAGTGGCATTTCCCGTATGATTGATGATGATCTCCATATTGCAAATGTACGGTCCCTTACTAGATGTCTGCGGGTGTTATTAAAATAGGCTAATGGCCTCAGGTCATCCCCCAGGGCCCAGTCTTCTGGGAAGTCTCTAGGGCATTTGGTTTCCAAGTTATTCATTTGAACATTTTTGGACATTTTTCTGCTGTACCGTAAAATTCCATCAGGTGGCGACTGGCTGTATATTGCAAATGGACAAAACATCAAAGTGACATGGCCGTTTCTCGTAAACGGAAATGACTTCGAAGACGAAACTCAGTGAGCACAGGTTTGGCCAAATGTACTTTTAGCCCAGAAACAAGATGGTGTCGATGCCTCAGCACTTTTTGAGTTCATGCCCATTTTCTGGGATTAAAGGTCGAAACCGATAATACAGCGCTAATTTGACCGCTTCACGTCAAAGTACATAAACCTATGGTGTAAGGAAAAATCGAACCAGCCATTTATCTATCGTAACTTACGAGAAACTGTACAACGTCAATTTGATGATGGTTAAACAAATGTTGTTTTAAAAAAAAAAGAGTTATAGATTCAGTTGCAGTGTGTTAAGGCGAATCCGTTTTAAGGCGGGTTTCGAAGCTATACGTGATTTCTGTGATTTTCTGTACTCACACACACACACAGTGTAAAGCTCGTCGGAAGAAGTGGACCAAGGTGCAGGGTGGTACGTGTTCATGATTCTTTATTTAATCCGAACACCAAACCAAAACAACAACAAAAACAATGAGAACTCTGCAAAAAATTAGTTTCGACTGCAGTAAACACATTTCGAACAGTCATCTAACTCGGAATTGTAACTCGGGCCTCTTTCCAGAGCTCCGACCTGAAGATCACTGAAGTCATCATGACTCATACACATACACATGGTTAGCAGATGTTAATGTGAGTGTAGCGAAATGCTAAGCTGAGTCCAAAAATGTATTGTACGCTGCTTTATAAATTATGTAATATACCATGGAGATACAGTATGTATACAGTAGCTAAGAAAGTAATAGAAAGTATGTTGTGTAGTAAGCTGTTAGTAGCCCATGTGCCTCACCCTAATAAGTTGGTCTATTTTCCACCTGGAAATTGTGCCCACTGTTCTGACTTGGTTGTGCACATGTAGCCTACAACCTGTTTTAGAGAAATGTAATCATTGAATATTGTAAGAACTTTCATTGTCTGCTTATATTCCCCCTTTATTTATCCTACAGTTCTGACTTGGTGTACAGGGAGAATACTGTAAGAACGGCCCATGTTCTGAATTCTGTCGCTGTACATTTTAAAAGTGCTGAAGAAATCGTTACATTGACTACGTCCGTCCTAGCTCGCTCATTAATGTCTTAACTGAAGTTACGGATTGCCTCTTATGCGCTTGTCGTCCTCTAAAGCCATAGTTTGTACACCTCAACTGTCAGTGGAAACCACATTTGTTTCACTTCTCTAGGAAAGGTGGACAGTCGCGCCCCACTTGGCCAAAAGCCAGGGAAATACAGAGCTGCAAATTCAAATAAAATGATATAAAAATCGAACTTTCATTAAATCACACATGTAAGTGTTAAGGGAATTTTACATCAATAATGACTAATTATGTATACATTTCAATCAGGACTGACTAATCAGAATACTATTATGTTACTGTATATATACTAATCAGAATACTATTATGTTACTGTATATGTACTAATCAGAATACTATTATGTTACTGTATATGTATGAATTTTCTTTCTTAATCCTAGTACTGAATATAATGTGTGTAAATATAATCAAGCTTTAGAACAATGACTGTCTGTTCCTTGGTAGAAATGAATGAACGATATCTTCAGACTGGCTAGAATGCTTATCTACACAAGAAGACCTTGGCTCATAAATTATATTAAATTGGTAGGGAGACGATGTGGGAAGGCTTGAGATACTACCTTTGTACCAGGGTGGGAGAAGAGACGGGTTGGTACTGGAACTAATGACGTCATTTTCAGTTTGTAACCTGTGGTAAACTGTATCGTGTAAAGTACTCTCGTGAATAAACTCTGCTGATTGACTTTAAGACTGGGCTCTGTCCGTTATTATAGAATAAGGGTCTTACAAATCCTTATGAATTGACAGAGTGTTTAATTTTAATTGGGTGTTAAAACATAGAGCAATTTAATTCCTGTAACAGTAAGATACTAAATTAAAGCTGCAGTCGTTGTGAATCCAGCCAACATGTCAGATTTTAAAAAGGCTTTTCGGCGAAAGCATAAGATGCTATTATCTGATGATAGCACAACAGTAAACAAAGAAAGTAGCATATTTCAACCCTGCAGGCGCTACACAAAACGCAGAAATAAAATATAAATCATGCCTTAACTTTGATGATTTAGGCACTAACAGTTTATGGGCACTGTTTGTCACCGTTAAAGTGCAATTAATGTATTGTTTAGTGTTGTGTAGTGGCTTTGCTGGGATGCATCCCAAACATTTTTGTTTGTTTGCCCCACCAAGATTGACATGCTAAAATTGCCTCTGACTGGATCCCACTCCTCTCTGGGAGCTGAGTTCTACTCATGTTAACTGGCTCCCACTCCTCTCTGGTCGCTGAGTTCTACTCATGTTAACTTGCTCCCACTCCTCTCTGGGAGCTGAGTTCTACTCATGTTAACTGGCTCCCACTCCTCTCTGGTCGCTGAGTTCTACTCATGTTAACTTGCTCCCACTCCTCTCTGGGAGCTGAGTTCTACTCATGTTAACTGGCTCCCACTCCTCTCTGTGAGCTGTGTTCTACTCATGTTAACTGGCTCCCACTCCTCTCTGGGAGCTGAGTTCTACTCATGTTAACTGGCTCCCACTCCTCTCTGGGAGCTGAGTTCTACTCATGTTAACTTGCTCCCACTCCTCCCTGGGAGCTGAGTTCTACTCATATTAACTGGCTCCCACTCCTCCCTGGGAGCTGAGTTCTACTCATGTTAACTGGCTCCCACTCCTCTCTGAGAGCTTAGTTCTACTCATGTTAACTGGCTCCCACTCCTCTCTGAGAGCTGAGTTCTACTCATGTTAACTGGCTCCCACTCCTCTCTGAGAGCTGAGTTCTACTCATGTTAACTGGCTCCCACTCCTCTCTGGGAGCTGAGTTCTACTCATGTTAACTGGCTCCCACTCCTCTCTGAGAGCTGAGTTCTACTCATGTTAACTTGCTCCCACTCCTCTCTGGGAGCTGAGTTCTACTCATGTTAACTGGCTCCTACTACTCTCTGGGAGATGGTGTGACGGAACTGTGTGAAAGAGCTAATATGAGATAATGTGACTACTCAGAAAGCTAGCGATTGCCACACATCTGTCTGGGCCCTACTTTATCAAATCATCACCATCACATCACTTTACATTATTTACTCAACCAACACCATTACCAGACCCGACTTTTACATTTTAGTCACTTTCTGTCTGACACATTATCCAATTCCACTGTATAGCTAAATGAGAGGTTCAATCTGAGATGAAGCAGAGGTATGTATGCCGTCAGAGACGTTTCAATAGACAAGATGTGAAATACTACTAGTGAAAGAAGTCAGAAGTGTTGTAGAGGTTGAATCATAGCAGGGTTCATCAACAGGGTTTCCTACCAAGTTTTCTGAGCAAAAACAATTCAAAATACATATGTATTTCATTTTATTGCTGGACATAAAACACCAGCAAATCAGCTCAAATTTGTTTTAATTTGGGAAATTTGTTTCAGAAATGTCCCACGCTTAACAGAGAGACACACTACATGACCAAAAGTATGTGGACAGCAGCTTGTCAAACATCTCATTCCAAAATCATGGGCATTACAGTTTTTCCCAATTGTTTACACACTAAAATTGGAACTTGAAACGCAATCACCGAAACCTGAAACTCATGTACCAAATCCCTAAACCAAGTCTGCAAATTTGCATGCACAATTCCTGCTTTACACTCAGTTTTCAACTCTATATCACACTTTTTGCAAAACACTACACACAGTTCTCTACATTAGGCACAACATTCAAAATTAAAATATCTTCAGTCCCTTTGGAATGCACCGCCAATCACAATGCCAAGCCCTATACACCAATTGGCAACACCCACTCCTCACAGGTGTAAACACTTGTTGCTGAATTGTTCATTTAGAAATCAGAGCTTCAGCACTATAAAAGGCCACAGATGAGCTCTCCTGTTTTGGAGGAAAATGGAAGTCAATGGTGAAGCAAGAGCTAGAGGTGAAGGAGTGAGAGGAAGAGGAGGATGAGGAAGGACAGTTGTCTCCGATGAGATCAGGGCCACATTGGTTGACCATGTGCTCAACCATGGATTGAGTATGAGGGAGGCTGGGCAGAGAGTTCAGCTGCTACACAGTTGCATCTATCATCCGTACATTCAGAAATGACAACCGGGGCGGCAGCTTAGCCTAGAGGTTAGAGCGTTGGACTAGTAACCAAAAAGTTGCAAGATCAAATCCCCGAACTGATGAGGTGCTGTGGTCAGACCAAAATAGGAGGCAGGATGCAATGATGAGTGAGTTGGAAGCAGGTGCAACATTTTAATAAAACAACAAAACCAAGAATATGACACTAACATAAGACAGAACGCCGATACACAAGAACAATACCAACTGGTGAGTGAACCTGGGAGAGTAACATATAAAGGGGAGGAAATGATGAAGGTAATGGAGTCCAGGTGTGAATCATAATGATTCACAGGTGCGCGTAATGATGAGTGCCAGGTGTGCGTAATGATGAATCCCAGCACCGGTGGTTAGTACTCTGGCGACGACGTACTGTTTATTTTTTTTCACCTTTATTTAACCAGGTAGGCCAATTGAGAACAAGTTTTCATTTACAACTGAGACCTGGCCAAGATAAAGCAAAGCAGTTCGACAAAAACAACAGAGTTACACATGGGACAAAAAAAATGTACAGTCAATAACACAATAGAAAAAATCTGTATACAGTGAGGGGAGGAGCAGACGTGACATAGCCTAATGTATTTCTTCTTACGTTTTGCATGTGTTTTTTTATTTTTGTGTTTAGAGTTTTGAAAGAATTAGCCACTTTTATTTTTTATTTTTGTACAGAGAACCCTTCCTGAATGTTTTTCCTGGTTTTCTCCTGTTGGGTATGGAAAGTGTTACATACAAAACACAAGTGCTCAAAAATACTGCATTTTTGGAAATAAATGACAACGTTTTCGTTACTGTATTGCATTTGTGTGTTTATTTATGTATGTTACGGTAATGTGTAGCATCTTTTACAACTAGCTACAGTGTAACACTGAAAATGCAAAAGCCTACTGATGGGATATTCATAGTAGTGTTTTGTGTTGATCACATCAGTGTGTTGTTGGTTGGTAGATATAACTATTCATGTGACGTGTGTCATTTCTGTGCAATTTTTGCAACTCTTTCTTCGAAAGAGAACAAACAGTTTTGAATGCAGTATTGGCATTTGCTAGAGATTTGTAGAGTTTTGTGGTTGTAGTTTTGTGTTTGGAGTTTTGGGAAAATGGGCCAAAGATTCATGTGTGTGAAACTGTAATATGGAGTTGGTCCCCCCTTTGCTGATATCAGAGCCTCCGATCTTCTAGGAAGGCTTTCCACTAGATGTTGGAAAGTTGGCATCCTATCACGGTGCCACGTTGAAAGTCACTGAGCTCTTCAGTAAGGTCATTCTACTACTAATGTGTGTCTATGGAGATTGCATGGCTGCGTGCTCGATTTTATGCACCTGTCAGCAACAGGTGTGGCTGAAACAGCTGAATCCACTAATAGTGTATATGTGATCGTATACAAATGTAAGCAAGGTTTGAAAGTCTACAAATTATTTGCCCATATGTTCTGAAACCCTGACCACACCCTCAACAAAAAATTGTTCCGCAGCTGAATGTAGTTGATGTATGTGTATTTTGGATGTGTATGTGTATATTGGATGTGTATGTGTATATTGGATGTGTATGTGTATTTTGGATGTGTATGTGTATTTTGGATGTGTATGTGTATTTTGGATGTGTATGTGTATTTTGGATGTGTATGTGTATACCACATGTAGAATCTAAAGATTTTAAAGCATGATTTGTCCATTAGTCATATTTGACTAGTTTGTTTGGCATTAATCCTATGCAATACCTAAACCATGACTAAAACAAACGTCCCAGAATTAATATTCTGTGTTTCCAATCCAAAACGATGATGAACATTTGGTGAGTCACATGTTTCTTTTGTATATAAACTACTACTAAAATGTATTATTCATAATTCTTAGCCCTGATTCTGTACTTTCAAAATGTTAGTGGAATAAAACATTTACTTCATATGCATCCTGCTGAGATTCATGAGGGACTTGGTGAGATATGATTTAATAAACAGTGAACTCTCTCAGATATTCTTGAAAAATGTACTCACTTTCCTCACCTTTACTCACAGTCGACTGTATCGGCTATAACCGTTGAACAAATAACTGACTACAATCATAGACAGTACCAGTCAAAAGTTTGAACACACCTACTCATTCAAGGGTTTTTCTTTATTTTTTACTATTTTCTACATTGAAGACATCAAAACTATGAAATAACACATATGGAATCATGTAGTAACCAAAAAAGTGTTAAACAAATCAAAATATTTTTTTTCATTTGAGATTATTCAAAGTAGCCACCCTTTGCATTGATGACAGCTTTACACACTCTTGGAATTCTCTCAAACAGCTTCATGAGGAATGCTTTTCCAACAGTCTTGAAGGAGTTCCCACATATGCTGAGCACTTTTTTAGTTTTTTTCATCCTAAATTCAATAACATGGTGAAATGTTGTTTTGATTTCATATTGAATTCACATTAGTTGACAACTCAAACAAATCAAAACTAGATGTTGAACTGATGTCTGTTCCCCCCACACACACTCTCTCTCTCCTTCTCTCTGTCTCTCTGTCCATCTATCTGTCTTTCTGTCCCTCTCTTTCTCTGCACCTTTCCCTCTCTCCCTCTCCTCCCCCACCTCTCTCCCCCAGCGGCACCCTCCCTTCACAGTCTGCATACCAAAGTAGTCAGTCGCGGGCTACATTAAATAGTAAAACGGGCCCCGTTGTCAGACATCAAGTATTGATGGGGTTCGAGACGGGTCACAGGTAGAGGTGCCGGGGGGTCAGAGCCTGGAGCTCATTACTCCTCAAGGCCCAGACTGATTGCTATTGTTCCCTGTGCTCTGATCCTTCCTCGTGATGACATTAAATTATATAGAAGTCTGCTGTAGCGAGTGTTTGTCTGTCTGATCGAGTGGCTCTGATCGAATCCTGATCCTTCCATTCATACCAGAGACTAACTGTACGGTAAGGCTGTATCCTATTACGTCCTTTCCCTGGATCCTCTCTCTCTCTCTCTCTCTTTGTTTGTCTCTCTCTCTCTGTTTGTCTCTCTGTCTCTCTCTCTCTCTGTCTCTCTCTCTCTCTGTTTGTCTCTCTCTTTCTGTTTGTCTCTCTCTCTCTCTCTCTCTCTCTCTGTCTCTCTCTCTCTCTCTCTCTCTCTCTGTTTGTCTCTCTCTCGCTCTGTTTCTCTCTCTGTTTGTCTTTCTCTCTCTCTGTTTGTCTCTCTCTCTGTTGTCACTCTCTGTTTCTCTCTCTCTCTCTGTCTCTCTCTCTCTCTCTCTCTGTTTGTCTCTCTCTCTGTTTCTCTCTCTCTGTTTGTTTCTCTCTCTCTGTTTGTCTGTCTCTCTCTCTCTCTCTCTGTTTGTCTCTCTCTCTCGCTGTTTGTCTCTCTCTCTCTGTTTGTCTCTCTGTCTCTGTTTGTCTCTCTCTCTCTGTTTGTCTCTCTCTATCAATCTCTCTGCCTCTGTGATGTGTACTATTGTTTCTTACTGCTGTGTCTCTCTCTGTGGCTGTGGGTTCCTGGTCCAGGCCTGGCTGTGGGTTCCTGGTCCAGGCCTGGCTTTAGGCCTCATGCCACAAATATTTTTTTACAGGTGTAATGTCACTAACCTCTTCTACTGCCAATTAGACAAAGGCAACATTAACCATTGGGCGTCATCCATGATTCCTGCATTTTCAGTTGACTTCATCTATATGGCAATAGAAGAAGGTGGTGGAGGGGTGGATACACTTTTGCAGGGCTTTAAAAATAGTTTAAACAGAGAGATTGGTTACTTGTTTATGTCCTCTTTTTGGACCAACCAAAATACAGCAGCCTAGGGCAATATCTTTGTAGTTTAAAATAATTGTGCAAATTGCATAAATTAGCATACACTGTTTTATAATCTGGCAGGATGATTTAATTTGAAATGTTCTCTTCAATGTGCGTTATAAAGAAGTGACTGTTAATGTATTGCTCAGTTTACTAAACTCCAGCTGAATAATCATGCACATTGTTGAAGAAACATATCAAATCACACTGCAAGATTACAATGAGGTTTATCATTCAATCAATCAAATGTATTCATAAAGCCCTTTTTACATCAACAGATGTCTCAAAGTGATATACAGAAACGCAGCCTAATACCCTAAACAGCAAGTAATGCAGATGTAGAAGGAAACACTCCCTAGAAAGGCAGGGACCTAGGAAGAAACCTATGGAGGAACCAGGCTCTGAGGGGTGGCCAGTCCTCTTCTGGCTGTGGCGGGTGCAGATTATTAGAGTACATGGCCATTAAGGCCAGATCGTTCTTCAAGATGTTCAAACGTTCACAGATGACCAGCAGGGTCAAATAATAATCACAGTGGTTGTAGAGGGTGCAACAGGTCAGCATCTCAGGAGTAAAAGTCAGTTGGCTTTTCATAGCCGAACATTCAGAGGTCGAGACAGCATGTGCGGTAGAGAGAGAGTGTCGAAAACAGCAGGTCCGTGACAAGGTAGCACGTTCGGTGAACAAGTCAGGGTTCCATAGCCGCAGGCAGAACAGTTGAAACTGGAGCAGCAGCACGACCAGGTGGACTGGGGAGTCATCAGGCCAGGTAGTCCTGAGGCATGATCCAATGGCTCAGGTCCTCCAGGAGGGCAGGGAGAGAGAGAGAGAATTAGAGGGAGCATACTTCAATTCACACAGGGCACCAGATATGACAGGAGAAATACTCCAGATATAATACACTGACTCTAGCCCCCCGTCACATAGACTATTATAGTATAGATACTGGAGGCTGAGACAGTAGGGGTCAGGTGACACTGTGGTAGTTTGTTCCATTTTTGCACAATTCTTTTTCAATACAAAAAATGCCCCTGATATGTCCACCAGTAGTGACAGAATGAAGATGGTGAACGAGATGTTTTACATCATTGAAACTTCCATAGTCATAAACAAGTGATAGACTCATTTATATCATGATATACAGTGAGCGGATCCTAGAACAAAGGCATTCAAATCTACTATTTCCCCACAGCCATGGTTACATCCTAAATGTCACCCTATTCCCTACATAGTGCACAAATTTTGACCAGGGCCATAGGGTACCATGTAGGGAATCAAAATCGAATCAAAAATATATAATAATAATCATAATAATTGGTCACATGGGCCTAATACAACCTTACAGTAAAATGCTTACTTACAAGCCCTTAACCAACAATGCAGTTTAAAAAATACTAATAAGAATGAGAAATAAAAGGAACAAATAATTAAAGAGCAGCAGTAAAATAACAATAGCGAGAGTATGCACAACTGAGCAAGAGGACAAGTACATTATCTTGTTTGATAAAAAGACGCCTCACAAGTCCTCAACTGGCAGCTTCATTATTAAATAGTATCCGCAAAACCCCAGTCTCAACGTCAACAGTGAAGAGGCGACTCCGGGATGAGTTCCTCTGTCCATTATCTGTGTTCTTTTGTCCCTCTTAAGCTTTTCTTCTAATTGGCCAGTCTGAGGTACCAGTTCAGAGTCAATGTGCGGGGGCACCAGTTAGTCGAGGTAATTCAGGTAGTATGTACATGTAGGTAGAGTTATTAAAGTGACTATGCATACATAATAACAGAGTAGCAGCGGCGTAAAGGTTGGGGTAATGGAAAAAGTCTGGGTAGTCATTTGATTAGATGTTCAGGGGTCTTATGGCTTGGGGTTAGAAGCTGTTTAGAAGCCTCTTGGACCTAGACTTGTTGCTCTGGTACCGCTTGCCATGCGGTAGCAAAGAGAACAGTCTTTGACTACGATGGTTGGAGCCTCTGACACTGCCTGGTCTAGTGGTCCTGGATAGCAGGAAGCTTGGCCCCAGTGATGTACTGGACCGTACGTGCTACCCTCTGTAGTACCTTGTGGTCGGGGGTTGAGCAGTTGCCATACCAGGCAATGATGCAACCAGTTAGGATGCTCTCGATGGTGCAGCTGTATAACATTTGGAGGATCTGACGACCCAAGCCCAAACTTTTCAGTCTCCTGAGGGGGAACGGGTTTTGTCGTGCCCTCTTTATGACTGTCTTGGTGTGCATGGACCATGTTAGTTTGTTGGTGATGTGGACCCCAAGGAACTTGAAGCTCTCAACCTGCTCCACTACAGCCTCGTTGATGAGAATGGGGGCGTGCTCGGTCCTCCCACAGTGACCGTATGTACGTAATGTCGTCGTTCAGCCACGATTCCGTGACGCATAAGATATTACAGTTTTTAATCTTCCTCGTAGGTCATCAAATTGATTTTCCAATGATTGCACGTGAGGGTTTATTTGATCGCCTACGAATTATCAGAAGGCAGCACGACCTCCGCCCTCTTTTTCTCTTCAAGCAAATGACGTGTATTTGGGCCTGTTCCCGGGAAAGTAGTATGTCCTTCACGTCGGGCTCATCCGACTCATTAAAGAAATAAAAAGCTTCTGCCAGTTCTTGGTGATTAATCGCTGGTGTGATGTCCAGAAGTTATTTACGGTCATAAGAGACGGTAGCAGTAACATTATAAAATAAGTTTTAAAAAATAAGTTACAAAAAATGCAAAAAAACGAACAAAATAACACATTTGATTAGGAGCACGTAAAACGTCAGCCATCTTCTCCGTCACCATGATACAGATTTCAATAGGGTGCCATTTGGGGCACAGTGGTGGAAAAGTAACCAATTTGTGATAAAAGTATAAATACCTTAACCTGTTGCGTCGAGCAATCCCGTATCCGGGAGCGTAATTATATCCTCAAGCTCATTACCATAACGCATCGTTAACTATTCATGAAATTCGCAAATGAAATGAAATAAATATATAAATATATTGGCTCACAAGCTTAGCCTTTTGTTAACAACACTGTCATCTCAGATTTTCAAAATATGCTTTTCAACCATAGCTACACAAGCATTTGTTTAAGAGTATTGATAGCTAGCATAGCATTAAGCCTAGCATTCAGAAGGCAACATTTTCACAAAAACAAGAAAAGCATTCAAATAAAATCATTTACCTTTGAAGAACTTCGGATGTTTTCAATGAGGAGACTCTCAGTTAGATAGCAAATGTTCAGTTTTTCCAAAAAGATTATTTGTGTAGGAGAAATCGCTCCGTTTTGTTCATCACGTTTGGCTAAGAAAAAACCCCGAAAATTCAGTCATTACAACGCCAAACTTTTTTCCAAATGAACTCCATGATATCGACAGAAACATGGCAAACGTTGTTTAGAATCAATCCTCAAGGTGTTTTTCACATATCTATTCAATGATAAGTCATTCGTGGCAGTTTGGTTTCTCCTCTGAACTAAATGGAAAAATGCACGCAGCTGGAGATTACGCAATAATTGCAACGGAGGACACCAGACGGAGCACCTGGTAAATGTAGTCTCTTATGGTCAATCTTCCAATGATATGCCTACAAATATGTCACAATGCTGCAGACACCTTGGGGAAACGACAGAAAGTGTAGGCTCATTCCTTGCGCATTCACAGCCATATAAGGAGACATTGGAACAAAGCACATTCAAAATCTGGGGCATTTCCTGTTTGAAATTTCATCTTGGTTTCACCTGTAGCATCAGTTCTGTGGCACTCATAGATAATATCTTTGCAGATTTGGAAACGTCAGAGTGTTTTCTTGCCAAAGCTGTCAATTATATGCATAGTCGAGCATCTTTTCGTGACAAAATATCTTGTTTAAAACGGGAACGTTTTTTTATCCAAAAATGAAAAGAGCGCCCCCTATATCGGCTGCCCTTATGCACACCTGTTACCATCATTACGCGCATCCGTGGTCATTGGACTCACCTGAGCTCTTTCACGTTGTTGATTGCTCTATATCTGTCTGTTCCTCAGTTTTATTCCCCATGTCAGCATCATTGTCGTAATGTCGTTTTGTTCCCCCTGTCCAGATGCTGTCTGTGTTTTGTTTAATGTCCGTTTTCCATTAAATGCTCCTTCCCCGTACTTGCTTCTCGTCTCCAGTGTCGGTCCCTACAAATAGAAAGTTAAAAGTCAGCCGGTAAATTACTGCTTGAGTAAAAGTCTAAAAGTATTTGGTTCAAAAATAAGCTGAAGTATCAAAAGTAAATGTATTTGCTAAAATATACTTAAGTCTCAAAAGTAAAAGTAAAAGTATAAATCATTTCAAATTCCTTACATGAAGCAAACCAGACGGCACAATTTTCTTGTTTTTAAAATGTACAGATAGCCAGGGGCACACTCCAACACTCAGACATAATTTACAAATTATGCATTCGTGTTTAGTGAGTCTGCCAGATCAGAGGCAGTAGAGTTGACCACGTGTTCTCTTGATAAGTGTTTGACTTGGACCATTTTCTTGTCCTGCTAAGCATTCAAAATGTAACAAGTACTTTTAGGTTTCAGGGAAAATGTATGAAGAAAGTACATTATTTTCTTTAGGAATGTAAGTGAAGTAAAAGTAAAAGTAGTCAAAAAAATGTATAGTAAAGTACTGATACCCTAAAAACGTAGTACTTTTAAGTATTTGTTACGTAAGTACTTTACAGCACTGGCCCAGGGCAGAACAAAACACCTGTTGGATAGTCTCGTACCTACTTTGTCTTGACCTGATTAAAACAAAAATTCCTAACAACTCCTAACTCTCTGTCTCAACTCTCTTCATCACATTCAATCAATTTGATGATATCATCTTTGGTTTTATGCCATGTTTCATGCTAAACTGGTTAACATGGTGTTTTGTAGCATAACATTTATAAAAAAACATTGCACTGCCTTACTGCCAAAAATAGAATAGGCAATGTGACTGATATTTTATGAGGGAAGGGTAGCTTTAAATATCACAGTTTTGACATGCTTATTAATGTATTAATAACTATGTATCAATAATGAATACAGAGCATTTCATGTTCATATCCATTTGTACAGAACAGGTACAACATACAGTTGTTTTTTTCCAACACGAAAAGGTTTGTTATGGCTCCAGAATCACCAGGGACATTTTCTCTGTGTCACTGATGTCAGTCATCTCTGTCAAACAATGTAATGGGAGGTCAATTAGAAAGCAGATTTAACGTCCATCCAGCAGGCAATGTGCCGTGACAAAAAGTGGTAAAGTGTTATCCCGTGTAACTGACGTCAGTCCCGCTGTGGTACTGACGTCAGTCCCGCTGTGGTACTGACTGACGCTGTGCTGTAATCACATTATTACATTGTCTAATTGGTCGACGAGTGGTTTCAGTGGTTTCAGAGGTTTCAGAGGTTTCAGAGGTTTCAGAGGTTTCAGTGGTTTCAGTGGTTTCAGAGGTTTCAGAGGTTTCAGAGGTTTCAGTGGTTTCAGAGGTTTCAGTGGTTTCAGAGGTTTCAGTGGTTTCAGAGGTTTCAGAGGTTTCAGTGGTTTCAGTGGTTTCAGTGGTTTCAGAGGTTTTCAGTGGTTTCAGAGGTTTCAGAGGTTTCAGTGGTTTCAGAGGTTTCAGAGGTTTCAGAGGTTTCAGAGGTTTCAGAGGTTTCAGAGGTTTCAGTGGTTTCAGAGGATTCAGAGGTTTCAGAGGTTTCAGAGGTTTCAGAGGTTTCAGTGGTTTCAGTGGTTTCAGTGGTTTCAGTGGTTTCAGAGGTTTCAGAGGTTTCAGAGGTTTCAGAACCTCCCATGGTTTTGGGGCAGAGACCTTTTTCGCGACCCTGTGACCTGACCTGGCACGAGTGTGGGTCCTACTTATGGGTTTACCGTTTAACTATGGACAGGTCAAAGGGCCAGAAAAAACTCCTACATATGTAGTATAGTCTATTTTGAATCCTAATAATATTAATGGGGAATAACACTGTTGTAAAATGGCTCCCACTGATTCCCACTAACTCCCAATGACTCCCACTGATGCCACTGACTCCCACTAACTTCCACTGATTCCCACTGACTTCGACTGAGCCCCACTGATTCCTACTGACTTCGACTGAGTCCCACTGATTCCCACTGACTCCCACTAACTCCCACTGATTCCTACTGACTCCCACTAACTCCCACTGATTCCCACCGACTTCGACTGAGTCCCACTGATTCCTACTGTCTCCCAACGACTCCCACTGACTCCCACTACGGTACACAAGCTGTAACTCTTATCATTCTAAAAACATCATTAGTATTTAATTTACATTATTCAGTCAATTGCTCGTGGCGCTCAGTCGTAGTCACCCTTACACCAGGCCATGCTCCCTGCATAGCCATTCACATAAGGATACATAAGAATACGCAGGGAAACAATCACATGATGCAAAATGGCTGACGCTTTTAGACAGTTGCCATTTGCTGCGTCCCAAAATGGCACCCTATTCCTTACTTAGTGCACAAATTTTGACCAGAGCTCTGGTAATGAAGTGGACTATATGGGGAATATGGTATAATTTGGGACGCACACATTTTATAATTCAGGACACCTCGGCACTGATTGCTAAAAACTTTAACACGCAAATTTGTCAGTGGGTGTGACTGTTCAACTTTCATCCCTGGTTAATTTACAAAACACACACACACACACACACACACACACACACACACACACACACACACACACACGCACACACACACACACACACACACACACACACACACACACACACACACACACACACATACAGAAAAACACACACACATGCATGTACACACACACACACAAACACACACACACACACACACACACACACAACAAACTTCAATGTGTTTAAACACATGATTCTCATTTTATCACTTCACCTCACTCTCCTGACATACGGAGCAAAAGCTTTTCCCCCTCTCTTAATGGATTGTATTTGATCATTACTTTAACAGCGATGCCTTTCCTACACGCATGCTAAAAGCTTGATCTTTTGCAAACAATGAGCTGTCTAACCTTTGCCTGTCAACTCTGTCTGAGGTCCCAGTCCATTAAGCAAGTGGAGTGTGAGCGCAGCACAGTGTGGAGCCACAAGGCGAGGCTGAGCTCGCCCTGTCACACTGCTTACTTATCCCCATCAGCACGTCAGGTCTCTAACGACAGCCCATGCCAAGCAGGAGACAAGCGACACACAGGGAGAGAGGAGGAGGAAGGGGGGGAGAAAGAAAACAGAGAGAGGAGTAAATTGGCCACTTGTCTTGATACTTTGAAGTGTAATGTATCATTGTTGTCTCATGGTTTATTGATTTGTTGTCAAGGCTTTGAACAGGCAAGAGATACAGTATCTCTCCATCCTTTTCAGAGATTTGCTAGTTTCTTACCGTGACTGTATGTCGTTTACTTCAGTATATGAATAGAATGCATAAACAGTCAGTGCACAGCAGAATGAATCCAGCCGCACCTTCACCTCCTACTAGATCATATATACTCTAAGGAGTGTGAAGACTTTCTGATGGCACTGTATAATATAAGCCTATCTGAGGTAGAATCCTCTCCTCTACGTTGAGAGAGAGAAGCTTCAGAGAGGAGAAAGCCCTCCTGGTGCTTCCTGGACCATTACTAACTCATTTAAATATAAAACTGGGGAATGTTTATGATATGGATATATATAAGCAGCAGAGGGAAACAGCAAGAGAGGGAGGGAGAGTGAGAGAGAGAGTGAGAGAGAGAGAGAGAGAGAGAGAGCGAGAGAGAGAGAGAGAGAGAGAGAGAGAGAGAGAGAGAGAGGAAAGAGATGAGAGAGGAAATAGATGAGAGAAAGAGATGAGAGAGAGGAAAGAGATGAGAGAAAGAGATGAGAGAGAGATAAAGAGATGAGAGAGAGATAAAGAGATGAGAGAAAGAGATGAGAGAGATAAAGAGATGAGAGAGAGATAAAGAGATGAGAGAAAGAGAGAGATAAAGAGATGAGAGAGAGAAATAAAGAGATGAGAGAAAGAGAGAGAATGGAAAAGGGGGGAAAGATAGAACATGAGGATAGAGTCCCAGTTCTTTTAAAAGCTTTCTCTCTCCCTGTGATAGTGCATTCAACATAGCGTCAGGACAACAGGGCCCTGTTGCAAAGACCCAGACTTTGATCTCCAGTAGCTGTTGCGTCAGTTCATCTCTACAGAAACCTGCATGGAAGACATCACTGTTCATCAGACTGCCGGCCTGCAGGCTACATAGGGTTCAGCTTTCAAATGGGAACCTCCGTACCGCCGACTCTGTGAAAGAACCTGCCTCTTCTTCTCCTCATCGAGCTCAGGTTAAACCCCTCACCAGATGAACAACGCTGTCTGAAAACCCCCCACCCCACCCCCACCCCCCAGCCTCTGCCGGCATCCTCTGGTGCAGCCCAATTCCAATGGTCGACCTGCACTCCATTTCCAATCAGAACCATGACCAATGGGTAGCAGTGCGAGACAGCAGTACTCGCATGAGGCCTTTTAATGAACATTTCAGCAGGAAAATCAATATGAACGCCGAGGTTGGGGAAAGGACACACTGGGAGACATCAGAACAAGCTGGCTTCGCTCCATATACCAACCACAGACATGACTGGGGCGTATTTATCTCTGTCAAAGTGTAGCACTCTTGTCCATCAGAGTTTGTGTCTGTGAGTGTTTGGTAAGTATGCTGTCCCCCCCCCCCAACCCACTTTGGTAATAATAATTTGCAGTGAGTTGCTTTTACAACTGTAAAGTAAGATGTCATTACGTCGCTTTCTGAATATGGGTGCTGGCCATGTGGGTGGATTCTTGGACAATGTGTATACGAAAGGAATCACAAGGCTAATAACAAGCTTAATTACAGTGCCTTCAGAAATTTTTCAATCCCCTTGACTTTTTCCACATTTTGTTGTGTTACACAAATTGGGATTAAAATGTATTTAATTCGCTTTAAAAATAAAAAATGTACAATCTACATAAAATACTCTGTAATGTCAAAGTGGAGGAAAATGTAAAACATTTTCAAAAGATTAATGAAAAATAAAACATGAATGACCAAAAGATTGTTGACACCTACTCGTCGAACAACTCATTCTAAAATGAGAAATAATTTGGAGTTGGTACCCTCTTTGTTGCTGTAACAGCCTCCACTCTTCTGAGAAGGCTTTCCACTAGATGTTGGAACATTGCTACGGGGACTTGCTTCCATTCAGCCACAAAATCATTAGTGAGGTCGGGCACTGATGTTGGGCGATTAGACCTAGCTCACAGTCGGTGTTCAAATTCATCCCAAAGGTGTTCGATGGGGTTGAGGTCAGGGCTCTGTGCAGGCCAGTCAAGTTCTTCCACACCGATCTTGACAAACCATTTCTGTATGGATCTTGCTTTGTTAGACATAGGTTTAATCTTAGACACATGAAAAGTGGGATGTATACGAAGGGTACGGGGCAACAAAAGACGAACAGCGGAGGGGTTAATGATCTTGGAGATGGGGAAAGGGCTGATAAAACCCGGGGAAAGGTTACGGGACTCCACCTGGAGGGGCAGATCTCGAATGGACAGCCATACCCTCGCCTGAGACAATGCCTGGCGGGGCAGGTCTCGAATAGAAAGCCATACCCTCGCCTGAGACGATACCTGGAGGGGCAGATCTGGAATGGACAGCCATACCCTCGCCTGAGATGATACCTGGGAGCCGGTGGCGGTCTGCTTGTTGCCGATACCTGGAGGTGGTCTTGAGAAGAGCCGACCGGGCTCTCTTCCAGGTACGGAGACAGCAGCGGACAAACATCTGGGCCAGGGTTTCCCAACCTCTTCCTCTGCTCCAGGAAGAGCGGGGGCTGATAACCCAGGCGATATTCAGAAGGTGAGAGCCCAGTAGCAGAGCAGGGGAGGGTGTTGCGGGCGTATTAAACCCATATGATTTGCTGCTCCAGGTGGTGGGGTTGTCTTAGACAAGGCAGCAAAGAGTCGTCTCCAGGTCTTGATTGGCTCGCTACGACTGACCATTGGACTGAGGGTGGAACCCGGAGGACAGGCTGGCCGACGACCCAATGAGTCTGCAGAACGCCTTCCAGACCCGGGAGGAGAACTGAGGACCCTGGTCGGAGACCATGTCCACCGGGAGTCTATGGATCTGGAAGACGTGCTGCACCATGAGCTGGGCTGTCTCTTTGGCAGAGGTTAGCTTGGAGAGCAGAATGAAATGGGCGGCATTGGAAAACTGGTCCACCACAGTCGGGATGGCGGTGTTACCATCAGAAGGGGTCAGACTCATGAAGAAGTCCAGGGATATGGGAAACCAGGGATGGTGAGGGACAGGCAGTGGTTGAAGGAGACCAGCCAGAGCATGCTGAGGAATTTTTTTTGAGCACAGATCGTGTAGGCGGCAATGATCGCGGCGACGTCCGGAATCATGGTAGGCCACCAAAAGTGTTGCCACACAAGGCCAGCGTACGACGGGAGCCTGGGTGGCAGGTAAGTCTGGAGGAGTGGGCCCACTCCAAGACCAAGGAGCGGACAGTGTCAGGAACGAACATCCGGTTATCTGGGCCTCCCCCAGGAAAAGATAGAACATGAGGATTGAGTTCCAGCTGCGCCTCACGGACCTGCTTCCCTATTCCCCAGCGGAGTGCCGTCGCTAGACACGTGGTGGGAAGGATGGTGTCAGGGTCCGAGGGAGTAGCTGCGGGGCTATAGCGGCGTGACAGCGCATCCGGTTTGATAGTCTTGGATCCTAGTCAATAGGAAAGGGATAAGTTAAATCAAATCAAATCAAATGTATTTATATAGCCCTTCTTCATCAGATGATATCTCAAAGCGCTGTACAGAAACCCAGTCTAAAACCCCAAACAGCAAGCAATGCAGGTGTGGCTAGGACAAACTCCCTAGAAAGGCCAAAACCTAGAAAGAAACCTAGAGAGGAACCAGGCTCTGAGGGGTGGCCAGTCCTCTTCTGGCTGTGCCGGGTGGAGATTATAACAGAACATGGCCAAGATGTTCAAATGTTCATAAATGACCAGCATGATCAAATAATAATAATCATAGTAGTTGTCGAGGGTGCAGCAAGTCAGCATCTCAGGAGTAAATGTCAGTTGTCTTTTCATTAAGAGTATCTCTACTGCTCCTGCTGTCTCTAGAGAGATGAAAACAGCAGGTCTGGGACAGGTAGAACAGTTTAAACTGGAGCAGCAGCACGGCCAGGTGGACTGGGGGCAGCAAAGAGTCATCATGCCAGGTAGTCCTGAGGCATGGTCCTAGGGCTCAGGTCCTCCGAGAGAGAAAAAGAAAGAGAGAAAGAAAGAAAGTGAGAATTAGAGAGAGCATACTTAAATTCACACAGGACACCGGATAAGACAGGAGAAGTACTCCAGATATAATAAACTGACCCTAGCCCCACAACACATAAACTACTGCAGCATAAATACTGGAGGCTGAGACAGGAGGGGTCAGGAGACACTGTGGCCCCATCCGATGACACCCCCGGACAGGGCCAAACAGGAAGGATATAACCCCACCCACTTTGCCAAAGCACAGCCCCCACACCACGAAAGGGATATCTTCAACCATCAACTTACCATCCTCAGACAAGGCCGAGTATAGCCCACAAAGATCTCCGCCACGGCACAACCCGAGGGGGGGCGCCAACCCAGACAGGAAGATCACGTCAGTGACTCAACCCACTCAAGTGACGCAGAGGGGAATGTCCAGGCAGAGACAGCAAGGGCGGTTCGTTGCTCCAGAGCCTTTCCGTTCACCTTCACACTCCTGGGCCAGACTACACTCAATCATATGACCCACTGAAGAGATGAGTCTTCAGTAAAGACTTAAAGGTTGAGACTGAGTCTGCGTCTCTCACATGGGTAGGCAGACCATTCCATAAAAATTGAGCTCTATAGGAGAAAGCCCTGCCTCCAGCTGTTTGCTTAGAAATTCTAGGGACAATTAGGATGCCTGCGTCACGTAGTGTACGTGTAGGTATGTACGACAGGACCAAATCTTAAAGATAGGTAGGAGCAAGCCCATGTAATGCTTTGTAGGTTAGCAGTAAAACCTTGAAATCAGCCCTTGCCTTAACAGGAAGCCAGTGTAGGGAGGCTAGCACTGGAGTAATCTTAGCACATTTTTTGGTTCTAGTCAGGGTTCTAGCAGCCGTATTTTGCACTAAATGAAGGCCTACCTCAATGTAGGTCTCCATATCATTGGTCTCCAGACCCGACAAAGAGGACAGACACCCCCGGGGCGGTGTGATGGCTGGGAGAAGGTTGATCCCACAGTCATAGGGTAAGTGCGGAGGAAGTGAAGTGACTCGGGCCTTCCTGAAAACCTCCCGGAAGTCCTGGTACTGTGCGGGAATGACAGAGAGGTGTGGGGCAACTTCCAAGCCCACAGGAAGATGTCCCGGGGCAGGCTGCACTGATTTCAGTTAATGGGCGTGGAAAAAAGGGCTCCAGCCCATGATGGCACCAGCAGTCCAGTCTATGAGGGGAATGTGTCGCTGGAGCCAAGAGAATCCCAATACCACAGGAAACTGAGGAGACATTAGCATTAATTGAATAGCCTCACTGTGGTTCCACTGTTCCCCCGTCCGCCAAAGACGTCAATTATGGCAGCCCCCCACACCTCTCTGATTCAGAGGGTTAAATGCAGAAGACACATTTCAGTTGAATAAATTCAGTTGGACAACTGACTTTCCCTTTCCCTGACACTCGTAGGTTGATGGGAGTTGTATTGTGGGTGACCCGGCCTATAGAGCGCCCGTCCAGCGCTCTAACTTCCATGGGAATGGAGAGGGGCTGAGTGGGGATGCCCAGCTCTGACACCAGGGTAGCGTCCAAAAAACTTTAATCGGCCCCAGAGTCGATGTATACCCGAAGAGATTTAGACTGGTTCCAGCACAGCATGATGGCATGAATAGGGGTGCGAGTAAGGGGAGAGGGAAAGTTGCCCCAACCGGTGAGCCTGGTCTTTTAGTGGACAGGAGGACACGAAATGACCAGTAGTCCCACAATACAGGCAACTCTTTATGTGAATCTGGTATAGACATTCGGCTGAGGACAGCCTAGCCCTTTCTAGCTGCATTGGCTCAGGAAGAGGTGAATCGGCAGACTTCGGGAAAAACACTCGGAGGAACTCAAGTAGCCTCGGGTCCTCTCGGCAACGAAGACGTTGTGGAATTCCGGGATGCCTCGGAGGCGAGATGGAATCCTTGGGAGGGCGAGTGGAGTCGTACATCCTCTCCTTCCTACGTTCCCTTAGTTGCCCATCCAGATGGTCAAGGCAATGAGTGAGTCGAGATCCGTTGGTAGTTCCCGGGCTGCTAATTTGTCCATAACTTCCTGTGATAATCCGTGCAGGAACATGTCGAACAGCACTACTGGGTTCCAGACACTCTCATCCGCCAACATGTGGAAATCCACCACATAGTGGGAGTCTTGCCGAAGCTGGCGTAATTTCCAGCAGCCTCTCTCTTGTACAATGGAGAATCAAAAACCTTCTTCACCTCCGCAACGAACTCCTCCAGACTGAAGCAGACGGCTGACTGTTGTTCCCACATGGCCATAGCCCAGACGAGAGCCCTCCCGGACATCAGCGGTCCGAGGGGAAGAAGGAGGGCTGCAGCTCAATGATGAGAGAACACTGTGTGAGAAACGCCCGACAGGTTCCTGACTCTCCAACAAAGCATTACGGGGGAGGTAAGCAGGGTCCTGGGGAAACCGGTGTGGCCAGGTAGGTCGTGCTGCTAACAGCCGGGTTACTGAGGGGCTGGGAGGTTACCGTTGTGGTAGGCTGCCTGATAGACAACCCGTGAAATTGCTCCAGCAATGTGTTCAATGCTCGGTCATGGCATTTGGCCAATAACCTTCCATCAGACCACGAAGCAACTCCTCGTGCCTTCCAATGGTGGCTCCTTGGGAGGAGACAGCGTTATGGAGCTGGTACGAGTCTTCTGGGTCCATCGAGGCCAGTTCGTACAATCACACCTCAGGAGAAGACTCAGGTGCAGACAGTTTCAAGGTAACAAAGGTTTATTACAAAAACTGGGGGCAGGGAAACAACAGGTCAAGGGCAGGCAGAGGTCAGTAATCCAGAGAAGAGTCTAAAAGGTACAGAACGGCAGGCAGACTCAGGGTCAGGGCAGGCAGAATGTTCACAACCGGTGAAAGCTAGAAAACAGGAACTAGAGAAAGACAGGAGCACGGGAAAACGCTGGTAGGGTTTACGAAACAAAACAAACTGGCAACAGACAGAGAACACAGGTATAAATACACTGGGGATAATGAGGAATATGGGAGACACATGGAGGGGGGTGGAGACAAGCACGTCGACAGGTGTAACAGATCAGTGACACCCAGACCATCAAGTTGCAGAATAGCCACCCCTAGTCAGCTGCCTCCTCCCACTGTTCCCCCCTCCCCATTTGGACACGCTTAAAAACGAAGCATTTGTGTTTAGTAAGTCCGCCAGATCAAAGGCAATAGGGATGACCAGGGATGTTCTCTTGACAAGAGCTTGAATTTGACCATTTTCCTGTCCTGTTAAATTAAGCATTGAAAATATAACGCGTGCTTTTGGGTGTCAGGGAAAATGTATGGAGTTAAAAGTACATTATTTTCTTTAGGAACGTATCGAAGGAAAATTAAAAGTTGTGAAAAATATAAATAGTACAGTAAAGTACAGAAACCCCTGAAAAAAAATGACTTAAGTAGTATGTACTTTACATCACCACGTCTGCGACCCTGTGCATGTGACTAAATACAAATCTCCACCAAAAATAAGACATTGTCGTTCCATTGGAATTTGGATGCACTTTTAGATGGTTGAAAGCATGTTGATAACACATTGGGAATTCAACAAACTTCAGGCTGACTTTTTCAGTTGCTGAAAAATCGTTGAAATCTCATTAATCAACGTCTCTACTAAATATTACCCATATTTCCACAGTGAAATAACGTGGTGTGCCCAGTGGGTACCATCTGTTCTCTTTCACTTCAACAATAGCCATCCACCGCACTCTCGCTCTTTCAGCGCAGACTTAATTTCCTTCTGGAAAAACCCCTACAAATCAATCAAATTGTATAAATTGGTCATTATTTGACAATATATATTGTATCAGGCAGCTTAGGCTCTTTCTGCCAGAGAGAGCGAGGGAGCGAGGGAGAGAGCAAGAGAGAGAGAGAGAGAGAGAGAGAGAGAGAGAGTCTGAAGATGCTAGGCTAGCTGCTCTGACTGCATGCCTTTGTAGCTCTGATACTAAATTGACTTCATATGCCTCTGAAATCACTGAGGGAATGATTGATGAGATTGGCCATTATACAAAAAGAAATATAGGCATTTTTTCTTTTCTTTTTTTTAAATTAAAGCAATCCTGTGTTTGTGCAGCACGGCGAGGCCCTGGGGACCTCTGCCAGCATGTTTCAGATCTCACATGAGGGAGGAGAGGGAGGACGGACGACTTTGGTCTGTTGGGATGAAGGAAATTCAGAAAATTAAGGAAACTCACAGGTGCACAGTGGGCAGACTGACCGTAGTCATAGCAACAGCAAAAAAAATGATGCGTTCATTTGGCCCCAAAGCAGCTGGCCAAGTCCACCCATTGACATGTTTGAAAGAGGCCAATGAGAGAGGCAGAATACTTCTTCACCCCACAGCAGATGATGATAAAGTTGTAATCTTGCCTTCATACACATAGTGCCCCTGAGGAGTAAGTGGTAAGGTAGAATGGGCCCTGTCATGATTGTGAATGCATCATCGGTAGATTCTAGTCCTAGTGAGAAGGGCTAGTGAACCCCCACAGGACAGGGGTGCTGGGGTCTGCAATGATTACCATAAATACGTCGTGGGAAGCTCTTATCGAGGATGCAATCAAGAGAGGGAACCAACCCCACAGGAAAGTTACGCTAGAATCTGTGTTATTATTACCATAAATGCATCATAGGTAACTAGCTAGCGAGGAGGGCGATATTGAGAGAACCTCTCTCAGGACAGGGGCGCTAGATTCTCCTTTCCTTAAATGAACTCTGTGTCGAGGAAATCCCAGCAAGAAGAGGAATAGGATTCCTGCAGCATGATGACGTAGATAAATCAGAAACCATTTATAAGACTGAAGGCTCTTTAATCAGAGCAGGAAAGGAGATGAGGGTATAGTAGAGGATGAGAAAGGAGAGGAGAGGAGGCGAAGCCCATCTGTGCTCCAGGGGCGTTTATAGACTCAAACACTCCTCCATACTCACAGTCAGTAGCCGCACGGGGCCGACAGACCTGCTGCACCTAGGCCCTCGCCTCCCCCTGTGAGAGCATGAGAACACTACTAAAATGCCTAGTGAGCTGGTTCATAGCAATACACATTGGGCCCCCTGGAGAGGAGATTTTACTGCTACTTGTTAGCATCAACAAGAATAAGTGGGACTAGGGGATTTACACTACGGTTCAAAAGTTTGGGGTCATTTAGAAAAAAAAATTGTCCATTATAATGACATCAAATTGATCAAAAATACAGTGTTGAATATTGTTAATGTTGTAAATGATTATTGTAGCTGGAAACGGCTGATTTTTTTATGGAAAATCTACATAGGTGTACAGGGGCCCATTATCAGCAGCCATCACTCGTGTTCCAATGGCATGTTGTGTTAGCTAATCCAAGTTTATCATTTTAGAAGGCTAATAATTGATCAGTAGAAAACCCTTTCGCAATTATGTTAGGACAGCTGAAAACTGTTGTTCTGCTAAAGAATAAATAAAACTGGGCTTCTTTAGACTAGTTGAGTATCTGGAGCATCAGCATTTGTGGGTTCGATTACAGGCTCAAAATGGCCAGAAACAAAGTACTTTCTTCTGAAACTCGTCAGTCTATTCTTGTCCTGAGATATTAAGGCTATTCCATACAAGAAATTGCCAAGAAGCTGAAGATCTCATACAACGCCGTGTACTACTCCCTTCACAGAACAGCACAAACTGGCTCTAACCAGAATAGAAAGAGGAGTGGGAGGCCCCGGTGCACAACTGAGCAAGAGGACAAGTACATTAGAGTGTTTAGTTTGAGAAACAGATGCCTCACAAGTCCTTAACTGGCAGCTTCATTAAATAGTACCCGCAAAAAAAAACAGTCTCAACGTCAACAGTGAAGAGGCGACTCCTGGATGCTGGCCTGTTAACAAACCCAAACCAATGATAATTCTAGGAGATCTATTTTAACTAAACTAACCTAATGGTCAATCTAGGGGATCTATTTTAACAAACTGAACCCAATGGCTAATCTAGGGGATCTATTTTAACTAACATAACCCAATGGTCAATCTAGGGGATCTATTTTAACAAATCGAACCCAATGGCCAATCTAGGGGATCTATTTTAACTAACCAAACCCAATGGTCAATCTAGGGGATCTATTTGAACAAATCTAACCCGATGGTCAATCTAGGGGATCTATTTTAACAAACCAAACCCAATGGTCAATCTAGGGGATCTATTTTAACAAACCTAACCCAATGGTCAATCTCAGGGATCCATTTTAACTAACCTAACCCACTGGTCAATCTAGGAGATCTATTTTAACAAACCTAATCCCGTGGTCAATCTAGGTGATCTATTTGAACAAACCTAACCCGATGGTCAGTCTGTGGGATCTATATTATCAAACCTAACCCAATGGTCAATGTAGGGGATCTATTTTAACAAACCAAACCCAATGGTCAATCTAGGGGATCTATTTGAACAAACCTAACCCAACGGTCAATCTAAGGGATTTATTTTAACAAACCTCATCCGATGGTCCATCTAAGGAATCTATTTTAGCAAACCTAACCCAATGGTCAATCTCGGGAATCCATTTTAACTAACCTAACACAATGGTCAATGTAGGGGATCTATTTTAACTAACCTAACCCAATGGTCTATCTAGGGGATCTATTTTAACAAACCTAATCCCGTGGTCAATCTAGGTGATCTATTTGAACAAACCTAACCCGATGGTCAATCTAGGGGATCTATTTTAACTAACCTAACCCAATGGTCAATCTAGGGGATCTATTTTAACAAACCTAACCCAATGGTCAATCTAAGGGATCTATTTTAACAAACCTAATCCAATGGTCAATCTGTGTGCTGGTGGCAGTGCTATAGGTCTTGGGGTTAAGACAGAATATTTGGTATTTTTCACAGACAAAAGTATGAGCGCAGTAGCTGGCGGTGGCATGAAAGGGCTGGGTTTTGATGAATAAAATAAAATCAAACAACTTTGATTTGATTTTAGGTGTCAAAAAGTCTACACTTTTCATGACTGCATGTGTTTGTCTTAATTTCTGTGGGTAATTGATGGTCTTTGCATTGTCATCAACATTCTCTTGCATTGTCATCAATATTCTCCTCCTGGTCCGCTGTGGATTGATACTACAGTTTATTCAATAGCATACGCTACAGTATGAGTAATGGGATGAATAAAGTAGCCTATGTTTGGAGTGTTGGAAATTAGCTTTGTTGTAATCGGCTTCAACAAGCCTTCATTTCTTTATGTATCACACTTCTACTTCAATAAAAATACTTGGCCCCCTGAAAATGGTCTGTGTGAGGCACGTTGTCAACAAGCCAGATATAGCCTAGTCCTACTGCATTATAAGACTGAATCATTTAAATAAGTTTGGAGGAGCGTGTCTTCGGTTACCTGAACAAGCGAAATTAAGTATGCAGGCATAATGTGTGTACAGTGCCTTGCGAAAGTATTCGGCCCCCTTGAACTTTGCGACCTTTTGCCACATTTCAGGCTTCAAACATAAAGATATAAAACTGTATTTTTTTGTGAAGAATCAACAACAAGTGGGACACCATCATGAAGTGGAACGACATTTATTGGATATTTCAAACTTTTTTAACAAATCAAAAACTGAAAAATTGGGCGTGCAAAATTATTCAGCCCCTTTACTTTCAGTGCAGCAAACTCTCTCCAGAAGTTCAGTGAGGATCTCTGAATGATCCAATGTTGACCTAAATGACTAATGATGATAAATACAATCCACCTGTGTGTGATCAAGTCTCCGTATAAATGCACCTGCACTGTGATAGTCTCAGAGGTCCGTTAAAAGCGCAGAGAGCATCATGAAGAACAAGGAACACACCAGGCAGGTCCGAGATACTGTTGTGAAGAAGTTTAAAGCCGATAATATTGAAATGGAAGGAGTATCAGACCACTGCAAATCTACCAAGACCTGGCCGTCCCTCTAAACTTTCAGCTCATACAAGGAGAAGACTGATCAGAGATGCAGCCAAGAGGCCCATGATCACTCTGGATGAACTGCAGAGATCTACAGCTGAGGTGGGAGACTCTGTCCATAGGACAACAATCAGTCGTATATTGCACAAATCTGGCCTTTATGGAAGAGTGGCAAGACGAAAACCATTTCTTAAAGATATCCATAAAAAGTGTTGTTTAAAGTTTGCCACAAGCCACCTGGGAGACACACCAAACATGTGGAAGAAGGTGCTCTGGTCAGATGAAACCAAAATTGAACTTTTTGGCAACAATGCAAAACGTTATGTTTGGCGTAAAAGCAACACAGCTGAACACACCATCCCCACTGTCAAACATGGTGGTGGCAGCATCATGGTTTGGGCCTGCTTTTCTTCAGCAGGGACAGGGAAGATGGTTAAAATTGATGGGAAGATGGATGGAGCCAAATACAGGACCATTCTGGAAGAAAACCTGATGGAGTCTGCAAAAGACCTGAGACTGGGACGGAGATTTGTCTTCCAACAAGACAATGATCCAAAACATAAAGCAAAATCTACAATGGAATGGTTCAAAAATAAACATATCCAGGTGTTAGAATGGCCAAGTCAAAGTCCAGACCTGAATCCAATCGAGAATCTGTGGAAAGAACTGAAAACTGCTGTTCACAAATGCTCTCCATCCAACCTCACTGAGCTCGAGCTGTTTTGCAAGGAGGAATGGGAAAAAAAAATGTCAGTCTCTCGATGTGCAAAACTGATAGAGACATACCCCAAGCGACTTACAGCTGTAATTGCAGCAAAAGGTGGCGCTACAAAGTATTAACTTAAGGGGGCTGAATAATTTTGCACGCCCAATTTTTCAGTTTTTGATTTGTTTAAACAGTTTGAAATATCCAATAAATGTCGTTCCACTTCATGATTGTGTCCCACTTGTTGTTGATTCTTCACAAAAAAATACAGTTTTATATCTTTATGTTTGAAGCCTGAAATGTGGCAAAAGGTAAAAAAAAAAGGGGGCCGAATACTTTCGCAAGGCACTGTATGTTTTAGGATGTGCAGTATATTTTCAATTCAAGGCACTCTGACGAATAGACCATTTAAACACCTTTTATGGATAGGCTGCTTTGCAAGGCCATGATAAAAAAAAGACACAAATCTTTATGGTTATTGTAGCCTAGGCCTAGGGTAAGGGTAGTCTATGGAGGGCTTGGGGTTTAATAATATGGAATGGAAAATGATCTGTTTTTTGAAACAACAACAATATTTCTAAATTGAAGCGGGTCAGAAGCATGATGTCATAAAGCGTTTTACTTGTTCCATGGCACTGCGTGCACACAAAGGCCTAAATAATTGTCTACATGTGAGACAGATTCTCACAAAAATCTTCCGTTGATATGGCATTACATGAGGACTGAATAGTTTGGAGGAGTGTGTCTTTGGTAATTGGGTGAGGGGCGTTCTGAAGATAGATAGACTACTTGAACAAGCAAAATGAAGTATGCAGATGTGTGTATTGAAAATGCGTGAGGGAAAAAACCTCCCCAAAAATGTCAAATCACTTTCAGTATACCATTTAAATGTCCTTTTTTTAATACTGGGCTAAGTCCCGGATAAAAATACCCACCTATGCAATGCTACTAAACAAGCCTTGATTAAGGGGTAGGCTATGCTTGGATTTAATCAAATTAAACAAAATGGGGAGAAACCAATATTTTTTTTTTATGTTTCTAAATATGAGATTCAAGGCACAAAAGGCACATCTCTCCTGTGCTTCTGCTCTCAATATAAATTACATTACCAACTGGGGCTCCCGAGTGGCGCAGCGGTTTAAAGCACTGCACATCAGTGCTAGAGGCGTCACTACAGTCACCCTGGTTTGATTCCAGGCTGTATCACAACCGGCCTTGATTGGGAGTCCCATAGGGCGGCGCACAATTGGCCCAGCATCATCCGGGTTTGGCCGGTGCAGGCAGTCATTGTAAATTATAATTAGTTCTTAATTGACTGGCCTAGTAAAAACAACTTTTATGCTGTCTTAAAACTTCCCTTTTGCACTGCATGAAATTGTCACTTTTCCACTTGTTTTTAAGTACACCTCAGATATTTCCACCCCTCCCTCTCAGAGCAAGCGAGCTGACATCAGACAGGTAAATTGCCAAAACTGCCGTTCGGGCTGGAAAATGCCAGCGTGTCGGTTTTTACATGACAAGATTACAAAGAAACGTGACACTTGCGCCACATCTACGCCAGCTGAAAATAGAGCCCTAGATGCGATAGGACATTTCAGAGTGCTAGACTGTTCCTCTATTCAGCCTTCACAATGCTTACGTCAAGAGCCAGAAGTATGACCCATATCTGTACACTTTACATTGAGTTGCTCTTACTGTATCCTCTATTACTAAGGTGTTAGGTTTATTTATTTATTTAGATTATTTAACCTTTATTTAACTAGGCAAGTCGCAGGCTGGCACACATCCCTCCGTGTGGCACACATTTGGCCCAGCATCGTTCAGGTTTGGCCGGGGAAGGCCGTCATGTAAATAAAGGTTTAATAAAATTAAAATTAAATATTAAAACAAAATCATATTTACAATGAAGGCCTACCTCGGCAAAACCCGCCCTTAACCTGGACGACGCTGCGTTGCCCTGTGGGACTCCCGATCACGGCCGGTTGTGATACAGCCCGGGATCGAACCCGGGTCTGTAGGTGATGTGACAAACAATGGACGCTATGCGAGAATTAATACAAACAGTAAACTAATCTGTCAACTAATCTGTCAATAATACGGTCATCAAAATACATAAAAAATAATTTGAAAATATTCATATGGCAGCTGTTATCCATGTCTAAAGAACCCGATACTGTACGTTATGAAATTTACGTGATATGAGCCCAAATGTGAAGCAAGTGCCCTTTTAGTGAATTTAAGCCTTTTGTGAATTTAAGCCTTACAAAGGACAAAAACATAGCTAAATAAAAGTGAATTAACAATCTGTCTAATCCATGGTTCTGTGAAGCTGGCTAGCAGCAGCTCACGCTGTCTCTTCTGAACCTGACGTAAGGCTAATTATTTGCTCCAGTTTATTCTCCCATCACCAGAGTAATTCATCAACACCAAACTTAACACTGCAATGTAACCCAACTGAGGTGTAGCTTAGAAGTGAACTATGTTGTTAGACTAGTAGCCTTTTGTCTAACAGTTTAGATTTAGTGAGACTTGCATTACGTATTATTTTATTGATTTATTCTAACTTCATGAATAGTTTCAAACTCAGTTTTGCATAAAGCATGAAGATGTGTTAAATATGACAACCCTACCCTACTATTACCCTACCCTACTATTACCCTACCTTACCATTACCCTACCCTACTATTACCCTACCCTACTATTACCCTACCCTACTATTACCCTACCCTACTATTACCCTACTATTACCCTACTATTACCCTACCCTACTATTACCCTACTATTACCCTACTATTACCCTACCTTACCATTACCCTACCCTACTATTACCCTACCCTACTATTACCCTTCCTTACCATTACCCTACCCTACTATTACCCTACCCTACTATTACCCTACCTTACCATTACCCTACCCTACTATTACCCTACCCTACCCTACTCTACCTTACTATTACCCTACCCTACTATTACCCTACTATTACCTTACCTTACTATTACCTTAACTTACCATTACCCTACCCTACTATTACCCTACCCTACTATTACCCTACCTTACCATTACCCTACCCTACTATTACCCTACCCTACCCTACTCTACCTTACTATTACCCTACCCTACTATTACCCTACTAGTACTCTACCTTACTATTACCCTACCTCACTATTAACCTACCCTACTCTACCTTACTATTACCCTACTTTACTATTACCCTACCCTACTCTACCTTACTATTACCCTACTTTACTATTAACCTACCCTACTCTACCTTACTATTACCCTACTTTACTATTAACCTACCCTACTAGTACTCTACCTTACTATTACCCTACCTTACTATTACCCTACCCTACTCTACCTTACTATTACCCTACTTTACTATTACCCTACCCTACTCTACCTTACTATTACCCTACTTTACTATTACCCTACCCTACTCTACCTTACTATTACCCTATTTTACATTACTATTAACCTACCTTACTATTACCCTAGATTACTATTAACCCAACTTATATTACTATTACCCTACTTTACTATTACTCTACCTTACTATTACCCTACCCTACCCTTACCCTACCTTACTATTACCCTATCTTACTAATACCCTACTTTACATTACTCTTACCCTAGCGTACTATTTCCCTACCTTACATTACTATTACACTACATTACTATTGCCTACATTACTATTACCCTAGCTTACCTTACTATTACCCTACCTTACTATTACCCTACCTGACATTATTATTACCCTACCTTACCATTAGCCTACTTAACATTACTATACCCTACCTGACGTTACTATACCCTACCCTACCTGACATTACTATACCATACCTTACCTTACCATTACCCTGCTTGACATTACTATTACCTTACAGTATAATTACCTTTATATTACCCTACTTTACCATTTCTATTACCTTACATTACTATTACCTTATATTCACCATATATCACCATATATTCACCAATCCATATATTCACCGTATACTCATCATATATTCACCATATACTCACCAAATACTCCCCATAGATTCACTGTTCATTCACCATATGTTCACCAGTCCTGTTCAGTATTACCTCTTCCCTCACTTAATACATATTTGTGGCACCTGCAAATCAAGGGTGAGAGGATCTGCCTGCAAGGCTGCACAGATCCTTCTGATTACTGTTATAATAACCATCTCTTCAACCCCGTGATTACTGTTATAATACACTAACCACGTAGTCAACCTTGTGATTACTGTTATAATACACTAACCATGTATTCAACCCTGTGATTACTGTTATAATACACTAACCATGTATTCAACCCTGTGATTACTGTTATAATACACTAACCATGTATTCAACCCTGTTATTACTGTTATAATACACTAACCATGTATTCAACCCTGTTATTACTGTTATAATACACTAACCATGTATTCAACCCTGTTATTACTGTTATAATACACTAACCACGTATTCAACCCTGTTATTACTGTTATAATACACTAACCATGTATTCAACCCTGTGATTACTGTTATAATACACTAACCATGTATTCAACCCTGTGATTACTGTTATAATACACTAACCATGTATTCAACCCTGTGATTACTGTTATAATACAGTGGTACTCAGTATGTTTCTTTGCCCCATGTTGCAGTATTACTTTAGTGCCTTGTTGCAAACAGGATGCATGTTTTGGAATGTTTGTATTCTGTACAGGCTTCCTTCTTTAGTATTGTGGAGTATCCTACTATGTTGTTGATTCATCCTCAATTTTATCCTATCACAGCCCGTTAAACTCTGTAACTGCCCCCATTGGCCTCTGTTCTTTTTATTTCTACCAATAGGTGCCCTTCTTTGCGAGGCATTGGAAAACCTCCCTGGTCTTTGTGGTTGAATCTGTGTTTGAAATTCACTGCTCGACTGGGTGACCTTGCAGATAGTTGTATGTGTGGGGTTCAAAGATGAGGTAGTCATTAAAAAAAATCACGTTAAACACTATTATTGCACACAGAGTGAGTCCATGCAACTTATTATGTGACTTGATAATTCTTTCATTGCTTTCAAATTAAATACATTTCGTTGTCCTTCGTCAGTGTCAGGACTACGAGAAAAAGATGTTGGCGGCTTTCACTTCTCTTCACAAAGATTGAATGGTTCGGGGTGATGGGTCTAAAGAAATAACTGACATAGCATACTGTCTTCAACAAGAACTCCAGCAAGCTATTCTAGTCTATCTACACTTATGCATAACCCATCATTCGTTAGATATGTGGCCAATAATGCATTGAACGTATTACCATCTATTCGAAAAGGAAAAGGGTAGACTAGGACATCTATTCGAAAAGGAATAACTATTTTGAATGCAATTTGAATGGAATTGATGGAGAGAGGGACTGCGAGAGCGTGTCCGTAGCAACTATATTAGAATGATAGGCTGCAATAAAAATAAAAAAATCTAACGTACAATTTTAAAATAAGGTGACCCCCGAATGCCAAATGGAGATGTGTAAATTAGACACGCATTCAGTCTTTATATTACTGTGGCCTAGGCTGTTCTGCAGCAAATGTAGTCCGATCTGTCACAAGAACAACAGTTACCATGATGAGATGATACATGCATTGTGAACTGCGCTCCTACTGAGATGCGGTGTCTGTCCCCACCCTGAGCGTTGACGATGGATCATTCAGATATCAGAGAGAAGGCCATAGAGAAGACAGATGTAGACATCTCATATAGTGTACCAGTTCCATTTCACGTCATGCTGTTCATAGAAGTAATTCATTATAATCAACTGTTTGGTTTTTTTTTGCAGTTATTTATCCCGGGGAAAAGGGAGTAGGGTTTGGGTGGGAAATCTCAGTATATCTCGGTAACCTGTTTCCCGGTTTTCAACCCTTGTCCACAGTACAGTATGTCAATCTTCCACTCTCTTCCAAAACAGAATCTTCAACCATTTATATCTAGACTGTCCGTTTCCATCCACTATACAACGTTTTGTTAGCTATGAGAGATGCCGTGAGTTTGCATAATATGTGATCATGCAAAATGATTTCATTACAATATGTTAAAATAGTGATATTTATCCGTTGATGTTGTTTGTCACCAAAGCTGAGATATCAGTTACATGTCACCAAAGCTGAGATATCAGTTACATGTCACCAAAGCTGAGATATCAGTTACATGTCACCAAAGCTGAGATATCAGTTACATGTCACCAAAGCTGAGATGTCAGTTACATGTCACCAAAGCTGAGATATCAGTTACATGTCACCATAGCTGAGATATCAGTTACATGTCACCAAATCTGAGATATCAGTTACATGTCACCAAATCTGAGATATCAGTTACATGTCACCATAGCTGAGATATCAGTTACATGTCACCAAATCTGAGATATCAGTTACATGTCACCAAAGCTGAGATATCAGTTACATGTCACCATAGCTGAGATATCAGTTACATGTCACCAAATCTGAGATATCAGTTACATGTCACCAAATCTGAGATATCAGTTACATGTCACCAAATCTGAGATATTTGTTATGTCACTCGTAGTGGCATTCTGGATCGCATGTTAGTACCTAGTTGTGTGCGAGTGTACGTGTGTGTGTGTGTGTGTGTGTGTGTGTGTGTGTGTGTGTGTGTGTGTTGTAGCATTGGTACGTTCCTCCAGCTCTAGATTTATGCAGTGTTTACAGTGAAGCAGATGGTTCAGTGGGTTCTGCTGATGCTGCCTGCTGTTAACCAGGGGGCCAGGGATGGAACTCTGTCAAATAGATTCCTCTTTAACAGAACAATAAGCAGTACAACTAAACAAAATAATAACATATTTTTCTTCAGAAATCTATTTTCTACATGATATCATGATTACTTCATAGATCCTGGATGGTCTGAACTACTCTGGATCAAGTGGACATCCTAAACAGCTGGTATTGGACAGCACAGATTCGGGAAAAGGCCTTGGTGTAAAGTACTTAAGCAAAAATACTTTAAAGTACTACTTAAGTAGTTTTTTCTGTACTTTACTTTACTATTTATATTTTTGACAACTTTACTTTTACTTCACTACATTCCTAAAGACAATTATGTACTTTTTACTCCATACATTTTCCCTGACACCCAAAAGCACTCATTACATTTTGATTGCTTAGTAGGACAGGAAAATGGTCCAATTCCCACACTCATCAACAGAACATGAATTGTGAATATACATTTGATACTTAAGTATATTTAAAAAACAAATACTTTTATTCAAGTATTATTTTACTGTGTGACTTGCACTTTTACTTGAGTCATTTTCCATGAAGGTATCTTTACTTTTACTCAAGTATGACAATTGGGTACTTTTTCCACCACTGTGAAAAGGTGATGAGCAGTCAAAATGAAGAGAGGAACAATAGTGAAAACATTCTCATAGATTGCATTGACAGGGATTTAGCTTTGAGGCATTTCTCTTCTATTTAAAAAAAATAAATAATTATGATTAGAAAACTCGAATCAGACTCCATCAAGTCCTGCTCGATTTATTCCAGAAATCTGGCTCACTCTTTTATGTCTTCACACGTACAAATGTGCTCTCTCCTCGCCGGCTGTCTGACGTGGCATAGCTGACTCTTTGTGCACCCCGCTTGCTATCAGCATGGATCCACCTTTCTGCTATCAGCATGGATCCACCTCTCTGCTATCAGCATGGATCCACCTCTCTGCTATCAGCATGGATCCACCTCTCTGCTATCAGCATGGATCCACCTCTCTGCTATCAGCATAGATCCACCTCTCTGCTATCAGCATGGATCCACCTCTCTGCTATCAGCATGGATCCACCTCTCTGCTATCAGCATGGATCCACCTCTCTGCTATCAGCATGGATCCACCTCTCTGCTATCAGCATGGATCCACCTCTCTGCGTTGACTTTGAAGTATAACACCGCAAATTGAATCCAAATGCGCTAATGATGATTTTTGAAATCATATGTGTTTATTGTATGAAACAAAATTCCCCGGTGTCACGTGAGGTTGCTTTTTTCCTCCTTTTCATGATTCTGTCAAGGTTAAATGATGTAGCTACTGTCAGACATCTCTACGCCTTTTTCCAGAGATAACAAAGGACAAGAGACAAGACGTGTCCAACACACATTAACGTCCATCAAAACATTTAAGAAGGAACGTGTAGCGGCTGTTACGATATGAATTTATGGTCCTGGAGTAATGTAAAACTGTAATTCCGATGAATGATGATTGGCTATGGCAGGCGTCCAAGCGGGGAGCAGAATCATAAAAGCATCAGAATGGGTACTATGGGATATGAAATATTCAAAAGTGACTCAACCTCAGATTGATCGAACAATAACAAAAGGACATGGAGGATTAAAAAAACTGAGTCGCACTAAACATACATTTAATGACGTGAAAGCAAACAAGCTGAAACCCCTGTCTTATAGTTTATTGTAAACTTCTAGATGTAAATCTCTGTCTTTAATTGCTTTGGAACAATTTAAATATACATCAGCATCTGAAGGGCAATTAGGGAGACTGAGCACTGTGCAATCACCAATGTAATTACTGATCTTACACAAATGGCTGTTTACGAAAGGGTCAAACAGTCTGGCCAGCAACTAAACTTTATGATTAATTGAGATACTTGTTGCTAGTTGCACTTAGAATATGTCTTTAAAAGTAAAAGTGTTACACAATCATCACACCATCAATCCATCACAGTTTGTGCGCATAAAAAAATACAGATGTGAAAATGTCACACGATAATAAGTTGTTGTTTAGATCTTATCCCCTTATGTGCCTGAATTAAAAGTTAAGTAATGATGGCAGGTGGACTAAGGGGCTCTTTGCTGTTGGTGAATGCATAATATGGGAGCAGCTAATACTTAGTACCCAGAGCTTCTACTGGCTGATGGATTGTATTGGAGAAGTGATCATCGAGCTTCTACAGGCTGATGGATTGTATTGGAGAAGTGATCATCGAGCTTCTACAGGCTGATGGATTGTATTGGAGAAGTGATCATCGAGCTTCTACAGGCTGATGGATTGTATTGGAGAAGTGATCATCGAGCTTCTACAGGCTGATGGATTGTATTGGAGAAGTGATCATCGAGCTTCTACAGGCTGATGGATTGTATTGGAGAAGTGATCATCGAGCTTCTACTGGCTGATGGATTGTATTGGAGAAGTGATCATCAACCTTCTACTGGCTGATGGATTGTATTGGAGAAGTGATCATCAACATTCTACTGGCTGATAGATTGTATTGGAGAAGTGATCATCGAGCTTCTACTGGCTGATGGATTGTATTGGAGAAGTGATCATCAACCTTCTACTGGCTGATGGATTGTATTGGAGAAGTGATTATTGAACCCAGGGGTGTGGTGTCGTCCAAACTGTAAAGAAAGACAAGTCTATATTCTCAGTTTAGCTTCTAAAACTGGATCAAAGGAAAAATTCTAATCACCATTAGCTGGAAAACACACACACACACACAAACACACGTACGCACACACACATACGCACACACACACATACACTCCGCCGTTTCCACCAACATCTGACATTCTCCCAACATGGACTGCTGTTACTACAGCAACAATTATTTAGTGATTAAGGTTATTTCAGTGATTATTTTGTTTAGCGTTAGTATGCGCCAAGGAATTATCACACAGCAAGTCTTTATTGCCCACTGTTTATTTTTACATGGCATGACATTACCCACAGTGTGAAAAGTAGCATAGCTGGGGCAATTGATGGTGCTTCGATTGAAGGCCCTATGTACAGTACTACAGTGTTATTACCAGCCCAAGCCCCAGTCGATTAAGCGCTGTCAACCCGCTTTTAAAATGGTGAAGTCACATGGTGGTTAGTCATTTTATTTCCATGGCGATTCCCAGTCCATTCCCAGTGCTAGGCACTTGGTCTTTTTCATTTTAGTGTTTTAACCTTAACCTTAAAGCACTCGGAATTCATTCCTGAACTTAACCCAAACCTGAAAACTATTTCAGAATAAATGCCTAAATTTAAGGTTAGTTTCAATTTTGCTGTTGCACAGTTTGACTGACTGGGAACTTGACAGAACTAGACAGAACTAGATGGAACTAGACAGAACTAGTTCCTAGACATATCTATACAGAACTAGTTCCAAGACAGAACTAGGCAGAACTAGTTACCAGACAGATGCAGACTGAACTAGACAGAAATATAGAAAAATAGAAAGAACTAGACAGAAATACTTGCGAGTCAGTTTGTGGTGTTCTGTGAAGGGAGTAGGTCACAGTAGGTTGTACAAGATCTTCAGTTTCTTGGCAATTTCTCGCATGGAATAGCCTTCATTTCTCAGAACAAGAATAGACTGACGAGTTTCAGAAGAAAGTTATTTGTTTCTGGCAATTTTCAGCCTGTAATTGAATCCACAAATGCTGATTGTTCAGATACTCAACTAGTCTAAAGAAGGCCAGTTTTATTGCTTCTTTAATCAGAACAACAGTTTCCAGCTGTGCTAACATAATTGAGAAAGGGTTTTCTACTGATCAATTAGCCTTTTAAAATGATAAACTTGGATTAGCTAACACAACGTGCCATTGGAACACAGGAGTGATGGTTGTTGATAATGGGCCCCAAACTTTCGAACGGTAGTGTACATACACATACAATATTCCATTGGGATTAAAAAAACAACACAATATGGACATATTGAAACTATAAAAATGGTTTCAAGTCAAACTCCTCGTTAAGGCCAAGAGGAGACAGTGTGTTGACTGAGAACACATTCTCATTTAAAGCAACAACCTGGGGAATAGTTGCAAGGGGGAGGAGGGGGATGAATGAGTCAGTGGAAGCTGGGGATGATTAGGTGGCCATGATGACATGAGGTCCAGATTGGGAATTTAGCCAGGACACCTGGGTTACCACTCCTACTCTTACGATAAGCTCCATGAGATCTTTAGTGAACACAGAGAGCCAAGACACCTGTTTAACATCCCATCTGAAAGACAGCACCTTACACAGGGCAATGTCCCCAATCACTGCCCAGGGGAATTGGGATTTTAAAAACATTGACCAGAGGAAGGATGCCTCCTACTGGCCATCCAACACCACTTTCAGCAGCATATGTTCTCCCATCCAGGGAGTCACTGTGGGACAAATAAACTAAATCATTTTCTCACAAAGACCTTCTTCCTACTTCCTAAGTTGGTAGTCTGAATGTTTTTTGTTATGGTCATCTCTAACCCTGTATGTATGAGAAACCTTATCTTTCGCAAAACATTGTCACAGACTCATGCTAAGCTCCTGTGAAATGGCACCATATTCCTATATAGATAGATACAATATGTATGCAGTGCACTACTTTTGACCATGACCCTATGGGCCCTCATAGAGAATAGGGTGCCATTTGGGACACAGTCCAAAGCTGCCTGCTGGTGCCACTCAGCATTCACCATGCAAACATGATGTTCCTCTGGAATCTTCCTCTTTGTTTACCCCAGTAGTGTTTTTTTCTTTCAGAATGTTGGCGAGGGGGGGGATTTGTTTCTTGGGCACATGTTTACCAGCCATATCGCATTTCTAAAAAACCGCAGAGAACATCTAAACCATGTTCCATTCCGTCTCCCTCCTTCCCACCCTACATTGTGTCCTCAGGACTCAGGGTGCATAGCATCTTCTCTGGGGAAGGAGATGCGTCCCAAACGGCACCCTGTTCCCTCTGTTCTGAACAGGGCCCATAGTGTTCCATTTGGGATGAGCCCTTACAATGTGACCAGGGCACATAGTGTTCCATTTGGGATGAACCCAGGGCCCATAGTGTTCCGTTTGGGTTGAGCCCAGGACCCATGGTGTTCCGTTTGGGATGATCCCAGGACCCATGGTGTTCCGTTTGGGTTGAGCCCAGGGTCCATGGTGTTCCGTTTGGGATGAGCCCAGGGCCCATGGTGTTCCGTTTGGGTTGAGCACAGGGCCCATGGTGTTCCGTTTGGGTTGAGCCCAGGGCCCATGGTATTCCGTTTAGGTTGAGCCCAGGGCCCATGGTGTTCAGTTTGGGATGAGCCCAGGGCCCATGGTGTTCCGTTTGGGTTGAGCCCAGGACCCATGGTGTTCCGTTTGGGATGAGCCCAGGGCCCATGGTGTTCCGTTTGGGTTGAGCCCAGGACCCATGGTGTTCCGTTTGGGATGAGCCCAGGGCCCATGGTGTTCCGTTTGGGATGAGCCCAGGACCCATGGTGTTCCGTTTGGGTTGAGCCCAGGACCCATGGTGTTCCGTTTGGGTTGAGCCCAGTACCCATGGTGTTCCGTTTGGGATGAGCCCAAGGCACATGGTGTTCCGTTTGGGTTGAGCCCAGGGCACATGGTGTTCCGTTTGGGATGAGCCCAGGGCCCATGGTGTTCCGTTTGGGATGAGCCCAGGGCCCATGGTGTTCCGTTTGGGTTGAGCCCAGGGCACATGGTGTTCCGTTTGGGATGAGCCCAGGGCCCATGGTGTTCCGTTTGGGTTGAGCCCAGGACCCATGGTGTTCCGTTTGGGTTGAGCCCAGGGCACATGGTGTTCCGTTTGGGTTGAGCCCAGGGCACATGGTGTTCCGTTTGGGTTGAGCCTGCACAATGTGTTTGCAGTGTTTCCTTGGTGTCACAGGAATTTGAAACAGTTCTGGATAGTTTTAGACTTTTTCTCTCTACATATGTGTATATATATATTTTTAACCTTTATTTAACATGGAAAGTCAGTTAAGAACAAATTCTTATTTACAATGACGGCCGACCACAGCCAAACCTGGACGATGCTGGGCCAATTGTGCGCTGCCCTATGGGACTCCCAATCGCGGCCAGATGTGATACAACTTGGATTCGACCGAGGAACTGTAATGACGCATCTGCGCCACTCGGGACCCCGGATGCTGATCTGTTAAAACTGCACTCCAGCCGGTATGTATTCCACAAGTTAACACTAGCTAAATCTATGACATTAAAATGCCTTTTTACTCTGTTCCATCTGACTGAGCAACCCACTGTCTCATCAACCCAGCCCGGCAACTTGATCTCCACTATAAAAAGCATCTAGACATTATCTCACATTTCTTTCAGACTAACGTTTAGTTTTCAAGACCAGAGATTTGTATAAACCGTGTTGTCTGTGTCTCTGACATTTGCAACATTGTTTCAATATTCAAATTCGATCTCCAGCTGTTGCATATTAATGAACGTGTCTGGAGTTGGGAGTTGGGATGGAAACTTTTCTCAACCAGTCGAAGTCATGAATAAACCACATTTTTATGGATATATATATACTAAGAAATAGCAATAGAAAACAGGTCAAACGAAACAAAGTGCAGCGAGTTTGCAGTCTTTCCAGTTTCAGTTTGAAGTTATTGTGTTTTGCTGTGTTGTTGGCTAGATTCTCTGAACGACAGTGTCCTGACTCGAGAGCACATTTACTGTGCCAGGTGAAATGGTGCATCATTAGCTCATTGTTCTGGATGTATTCAAGAAAATGTCACTAGAAAACACCTTAAACGAATGCAAATGCAGCTACTATGATGTTATTCTATCTGCACTGTTTGACGTGACTGTAAGTATAGCCGTAGTTGACTAGCTAGCAAGCAAGGGATGAGAACATTGCCAGCCAGTTTGGCAATGGAACATTTAGAACCAACAACTAGTTTGTGTCCCAAAGATGCAGAACAAAAATAATTAACGACTGGGTGGTGTCTCTGCCAACCAAACCTATAGAACGAACGATGAGCCGGATTGGGTAGGAACCCAAAGATTTTTGTCTGAACTTCATCTGAATGATAAAACAGTATGAATAAATTCATCAAAATAACGTTTTTAATGAAAATATGTAACCCATTATTTGACTATGTTGGTAACCTGTCGTATTGAAGTGATAATGCCATCAACGCCGGTGTTTGGAGTATATATTGACATGGGTTGTGCCTGGCATTATCATTTAAATGTAAATAGATTAGTTATAGAGTCTTCTTTTCACAAACGGACACAGACCTTAACAGGCTACCATCAGACCTCCCTATTCCCATGAAGACACACCTTGAAGACACACTATGAAGACACACCTTGAAGACACACTATGAAGACACACTATGAAGACACACTATGAAGACACACCTTGAAGACACACTATGAAGACACACTATGAAGACACACTATGAAGACACACCTTGAAGACACACTATGAAGACACACTATGAAGACACACTATGAAGACACACCTTGAAGACACACTATGAAGACACTATGAAGACACACTATGAAGACACACTATGAAGACACACCTTGAAGACACACTATGAAGACACACTATGAAGACACACTATGAAGACACACCTTGAAGACACACTATGAAGACACACTATGAAGACACACTATGAAGACACACTATGAAGACACACCTTGAAGACACACTATGAAGACACACTATGAAGACACACCTTGAAGACACACTATGAAGACACACTATGAAGCCACACTATGAAGACACACTATGAAGACACACTATGAAGACACACCTTGAAGACACACTATGAAGACACACTATGAAGACACACTATGAAGACACACCTTGAAGACACACTATGAAGACACACTATGAAGACACACTATGAAGACACACCTTGAAGACACACCTTGAAGACACACCTTGAAGACACACTATGAAGACACACTATGAAGACACACTATGAAGACACACCTTGAAGACACACTATGAAGACACACTATGAAGACACACTATGAAGACACACTATGAAGACACACTATGAAGACACACTATGAAGACACACTATGAAGACACACCGAGCTCCATTAAATTGCCTCCTTACTAAATCACCTCCTTATTAAAAAAAATCTGAGCCATGTGAGTTATTCCTCTATACAGACTCTCACACACACACACACACACACACACACACACACACACACACACACACACACCACACACACACACACACACACACACACTCTCCAGACTACAGTACATGGCACCTGTAGTGCTCTGAGTTATTATCCTGTAAAACAGCTTGTTAACTTACCAATCATGTCTGGCTGAGAGAGAATGTCAGGACTTTTGCTGACTTCGCTGAAATATTCGACACTCCGAAAATATGTAATGTTACTAGACTATACTACTGCAGTCTGTGACTTATGGGTCATGTGATATATGTAATGTTACGATACTACTGCAGTCTGTGAACTAAGGATCATGTGATATATGTAATGTTACTATACTACTGCTGTAAGGGGTGCGTGTTGGTGGCAGGGAAGTCAGGCGCAGGAGAACGAACTTGGTATAAACGGAGTCGTTTAGTAAGTGATGACAAAATATATATATATATATATATATATACAAAATAACAAAAGTGGGTACAAAACCCGTTGCACACCAACATATAACTTGCACATCACATACAATCAAACAATCTCCGACAAGGACATGAGGGGAAACAGAGGGTTAAATACACAACATGTAATTGATGGGATTGGGAACCAGGTGTGAAGGAAGACAAGACAAAACCAATGGAAAATGAAAAATGGATCAGTGATGGCTGGAAGGTCGGTGACGTCGACCACTGAACACCGCCCGAACAGGGAGAGGGACCAACTTCGGCGGAAGTCGTGACAGGAATGCATTTCAATTAACAGGTGTGCCTTGTTAAATGTTAATTTGTGTATTTTCTTTCATTCTTAATGCGTTTCAGTCAGTCAATTGTGTTGTGAAGAGGTAGGGGTGGTATACAGAAGTCCATATTATGGAAAGAACAGCTCAAATAAGCAAAGAGAAACGACAGTCCATCATTACTTTAAGACACGAAGGTCAGTCAATACGGAACATTTGAAGAACTTTGATCGTTTCTTCAAGTTCAGACGCAAAAACCATCTTGATGAAACTGGCTCTCATGAGGACTGCCACAGGAAAAGATGACCCAGAGTTATTTCTGCTGCAGAGGATAAGTGCATTAGAGTTACCAGCCTCAGAAATTGCAGCTCAAATAAATGCTTCACAGAGTTCAAGTAACAGACACATCTCGGATCATCACATAATTGGCATATATATTACTCTTACAGAATTTCCACGTGGGCGAGGATATTGGAAATGTAATCAAAGCCTACTGGATGATAACTTGTTTATAACTGTGACAGAAGAATTTATAACGGACTTTTTCCGACATGAAATAGGTTCAGCAGATCCTCTTATAGTACGGGACACTTTTAAATGTGCCTTTAGAGGCCATGCAATTCAGTACTCATCTATAAAACAAAAGCAACTTAGATCAAGAGTCCATATTAACAAAGGAATATGAAGGACTAACAGTACTGTTAGATAGCAATAAAAACTCTACCATAGAGGCACAGAATAAGTTAGAGGAAAAAACAAAAATTAATGCAGGAACTTATTCAAGAAAGATCCAGTGTAATATATTATAAAAAATAAAGTGAACTAGATGTAATTAGGAGAAAAATGCACCAAATTATTGTTCAATCTTAAACATAAAAATGCTACCAAAAATGTTTTATTGAAACTTATTACCGATGATGAAGTCACACATGATTCACCGAATTATATTTTCAAAGAGGAAGTAAAGTTCTATAAGAATATGTTTTTGTTTCAGTCTTCTCCATCTCCACTAACCGAAGCTAATTGTATGGATGTTTTTGCTATTAATAATGTAAAATTAACATATGTACAGAAAGACTCATGTGAAGGCCAAATTAAAGACGAGGAACATGTTGATGCAATTAAAGCCTTTAAGGCTGGGAAAACTCCAGGGCTGGACAACATACCTGTGGAAGTATACCAAACTTTTTTTTGATATACTCAGAGGACCATTAATAACATGTTTTAACCACTCCTAAATAAATGGTAGATTATCAGACACGCAACAAGAAGGTCTTATTTCATTATTACTGAAATGGGATCCAAGTGGTATATATAAAGATCCAGTCCATTTAAAAACAAATTGGAGGCCTCTTACACTTCAGTGTTGTGATGCAAAAGTTCTAGCTAAATGCTTGGCGCATAGAATTAAAAAGGTATTGTCAGATATTATTCATCCTAATCAGGCAGATTTTTTACATGGACGATACATGGGAGATAATATAAGACAAGTACTGGAAACAATAGAATATTATGAAATATCGGGGAAACCAGGCCTGGTTTTCATAGCTGACTTTGATAAAGTAGGACTGGAGTTTATATATAAATGCCTGGAATTTTTTAATTTTGGAGAATCTCTTTTAAAATGGGTTAAAGTAATGTATAGTAAACCTATGTTTAAAATAGTAAATAATGTCTACATCTCAGAAAGGTTTAAACTATCTAGAGGAGTAAAACAAGGTTGTCCACTATCGGCATATGAATGATTTATTATTGCCATCGAAATGTTAGCTGTTAAAATTAGATCCAACAATAAATCCGTGGCTTAAAAACAAAGTTGTCATTGTACGCTGATGATTCATGTTTTCCTTTAAAACCACAATTATAATCCCTCCACAGTCTCATAGAGGATCTATATACTTTTGCTAAACTCTCTGGATTAAAGCCAAATTATGATAAGTGATGATTATGATATTATGTACTGGATCAATAAAAAATGCAACTTGTACAATGCTGTGTAGTTTACCAATAAAATGGTCTGAAATAAATCACCCCGAAACCCTGAAACTAGCATATATTTTGATTTTTTTTTTACCATTTATGTTCTTTACTACAGGGCCGACATACAGGTTCCTTACTTTCCCCCCATTCTACCTCTTTCATTTTTGTGGTAATGCTGCAATTAGTTGGTTGTAATTTTGGGTAGAGCAGACATTTCCGTATGTCTGTGTTAGCTGCATGTGTGACATAACTCCACCAGTCCTATTTAAGATATCATTTAGAAAAATTATACCTTTTTTAAACATTTTATTATTGTTTTTTTGTTTTTTTTAAATCAATTAGTATATTTGAATTTAACCACAATATTTGTTGTATTATTTGTTCTGTATTATTTGTTCTGTCTGAAATTGCAACCAACTTTCTAAGGCTTGTTTAAAAAATAACTATATTTTGGAGATGATTTCATTTTCAAATAACCAAAAGTAAACAGTTGTAATCAGAATAAAGGGAAAAAGGCCATTCTTGAACATGGGGTGAGACATTCTTAGTAATTTACTAGAGAACCATTTCTGATTTAAGTATAACTTTTGTATGACTGATGCCTTCAGTGAGGGCTCTATTTAATAATTTCTGCCCTCCGAATTCATCTTCGTTATATAAATGGACCCTTTAAATTTTGTCTGGCTTGCCATTCCAAATAAAATTGAAGATTTAAAAAAATATTTTTTTAAAAGCAGGTCGCTCAGTGTCGGCAAAACCATAATAGGTAAACTGTGATATGACTGAAGAGTTATGAGATAGATGGGATGGGTTGAATGGAGTTGAAGGGTGGGACTAATAACAACAAGATATCAATGAAGGTAGAAGTGTTATTGTTTATTAGTTTTCTCCAATTGTGGGAGGGGTGGTAGGGTTTGCGGAAAATAATACATTATATTATTAAAAAAGTGTATGTAGGTATGTATGTATATGTGTGTACATGTCAAATCAAATCAAATCAAAGTTTATTTGTCACATTCGCCGAATACGACTTACAGTGAAATGCTCACTTACAGGCTCTAACCAATAGTGCAAAAAAGGTATTAGGTGAACAATAGGTAAGTAAAGAAATAAAAACAACAGTATAAAATACAGTGAAAAATAACAGTAGCAAGGCCATATACAGTAGCGAGGCTATAACAGTAGCGAGGATATATATACAGGCACTGGTTGGTCGGGCCAATTGAGGTAGTATGTACATGAATGTATAGTTAAAGTGACTATGCATATATGATAAACAGAGAGTAGCAACAGTGTAGAAGAGGGGTTGGAGGGGAGCACACAATGCAAATTGTCTGGGTAGCTATTTGCTTACATGTTCAGGCGTCTTATGGCTTGGGGGTAAAAACTGTTGAGAAGGCTTTTTGTCCTAGACTTGGCACTCCGGTACCGCTTGCCATGCGGTAGTAGAGAGACCAGTCTATGACTTGGGTGGCTGGGGTCTTTGACAATTTTTAGGGCCTTCCTCTGACACAGCCTGGTGTAGAAGTCCTGGAGTGTAGGCAGATTAGCCCAAGTGATGTACTAGGCTGTACGCACTACCCTCTGTTGTGCCTTGCGGTCGGAGGCTGAGCAATTGTCGTACCAGGCAGTTATGCAACTAGTCAGGATGCTCTCGATGTTGCAGCCTAGAACCTTTTGAGGATCTGAGGACCCATGCCAAGTCTTTTTAGTTTCCTGAGAGGGAATAGGCTTTGTCGTGCCCTTTTCACGACTGTCTTGGTGTGTTTGGACCATTCTAGTTCGATGTTGATGTGAACACCAATGAACTTGAAGCTTTCAACCTGCTCCACTATACCCGTCGATGAGAATGGGGGCGTGCTCGGTCCTCCTTTTCCTGTAGTCTGTAGTCATTTAGGCAGGTTCCCTTCATATTGTTGGGCACAAGCACTATGGTGGTCTGCTTGAGACATGTTGGTATTACTGACTGAATCAGCGACATATTGAAAATGTCAGTGAAGACACCTGGTAGTTGGTCAGCACATGCCCGGAGCACACGTCCTGGTAATCCATCTGGCCCCGCAGCCTTGTGTATGTTGACCTGTTTAAATGTATGATTGTGTCACGGCCGTCCTCCTCTTCGTCTGAAGAGGAGAGGCGAGAAGGATCAGAGGACCAATATGCGGCGTGGTAAGTGTCCATGGTAAAATCTTTAATAAAGAAAGACTGAACACTATACAAACGAGTAACAAAAACAATAAACCAAATTCGACCGTGAAGCTACAAAATGAGACCTGTGCTGAAACAAGCCATCAACATAGACAATCACCCACAAACAAACAGTGCAACCCAGGCTACCTAAGTATGATTCTCAATCAGAGACAACTAATGACACCTGCCTCTGATTGAGAACCATACTAGGCCGAAAACATAGAAATGCCCCAAAACATAGAAAAACAAACAGACTGCCCACCCAACTCACGCCCTGACCATACTAAATAAGTACAAAACAAAGGAAATAAAGGTCAGAACGTGACAGTACCCCCCCCCCAAAGGTGCGGACTCCGGCCGCAAAACCTTGACCTATAGGGGAGGGTCTGGGTGGGCGTCTGTCCGCGGTGGCGGCTCTGGCGCGGGACGCGGACCCCACCTCATCATTGTCTTAGTCCGCCTTATTGTCCGCCTCCGTGGCTTTCTCAGCATGACCACCCCTCTCAATGACCCCACTGGACAGAGGGGCAGCTCGGGACAGAGGGACAGCTGCTCGGGACAGAGAGACAGCTGCTCGGGACAGAGAGACAGCTGCTCGGGACAGAGAGACAGCTGCTCGGGACAGAGAGACAGCTGCTCGGGACAGAGAGACAGCTGCTCTGGGCAGAGGGGCTCCGGCAGAGGCGCCGGACAGGCGGGAGGCTCCGGCAGAGGCGCCGGACAGGCGGGAGGCTCCGGCAGAGGCGCCGGACAGGCGGGAGGCTCCGGCAGAGGCGCCGGACAGGCGGGAGGCTCCGGCAGCGGCGCCGGACAGGCGGGAGGCTCCGGCAGCGGCGCCGGACAGGCGGGAGGCTCCGGCAGCGGCGCCGGACAGGCGGGAGGCTCCGGCAGCGGCGCCGGACAGGCGGGAGACTCCGGCAGCGGCGCCGGACAGGCGGGAGACTCCGGCAGCGGCGCCGGACAGGCGGGAGACTCCGGCAGCGGCGCCGGACAGACAGGACCACCTGCAGGGAGGAGACAGAGAGACAGCCTGGTGCGTGGGGCTGCCACAGGTACCACCAGGCTGGGGAGCCCTTCAGGAGGCTTGGGGTTAGGAGGAGGCACCTGAAGGACCGGGCTGTGGGGGAGCACCGGAGCTCTGGTGCGCAACCTTGGCACCACCTCCCCAGGCTGGATAACCACTCTAGCCCGGACCCTCCAGAGTGCAGGCACAGGTTGAACCGGGCTGTGGGTAAGCACGGGAGATCTAGTGCTTACTACACGCACCTCTCCCTTAGGCTCCATTCCCACATTCGCCCGGCACGAGCGGAGCGCAGGCAGAGGACGCACTGCACCCTCCCAGCGCCCCGGAGACACAGCACGCAGAGCCGGCGCAGGATACCCTGGACCTAAACTGCGTACCGGCGACCAGACCCGCTGAGCAGGCACCATACGCCCTGGCTCGATGCCCGCACTCGCATGACACTCTCGGGGGGCTGTCCTATAGCGCACCGGGCTATGGCCACGTACTGGCGACACTGTGCGCTTAACCGCATAACACGGTGCCTGCCCAGTATCGCGCTGCTTATAATAAGCACGAGGAGTGAGCGCAGGTCTGCTACCTGGCTTAGCTCCATCCCTCGTGTGCCCCCCCCCAAAAAAAATTTGGGGCTGTCTCTCGTACCTGTCGCACTGCCGTGCTGCCTCCTCATATCGCCGCCGCTCAGCTTTCGCTGCCTCCAGCTCTGCTTTGGGGCGGCGATATTCCCCAGCCTGTGCCCAGGGTCCCTCTCCGTTCAGTATCTCCTCCCATGTCCAGGAGTCCTGTGATACCGGCCGCTGTTGTTGCTGCTGCTGCTGCTGCTGCTGCTGCTGCTGTCGTCGCTGTTTTCTACCACGCCGCTTGGTCCTTGGTTGGTGGGTGATTCTGTCACGGCCGTCCTCCTCTTCGTCTGAAGAGGAGAGGCGAGAAGGATCAGAGGACCAATATGCGGCGTGGTAAGTGTCCATGGTAAAATCTTTAATAAAGAAAGACTGAACACTATACAAACGAGTAACAAAAACAATAAACCAAATTCGACCGTGAAGCTACAAAATGAGACCTGTGCTGAAACAAGCCATCAACATAGACAATCACCCACAAACAAACAGTGCAACCCAGGCTACCTAAGTATGATTCTCAATCAGAGACAACTAATGACACCTGCCTCTGATTGAGAACCATACTAGGCCGAAAACATAGAAATGCCCCAAAACATAGAAAAACAAACAGACTGCCCACCCAACTCACGCCCTGACCATACTAAATAAGTACAAAACAAAGGAAATAAAGGTCAGAACGTGACAGATTGTTTATTTATGTATGTATGTATGTATGTATGTATGTATATACATATTGGGGGTAAAAACTGTTGAGAAGGTTTTTTGTCCTAGACTTGGCACTATATACAGTACATATATGGGTATGTATTTATATGGATACATATGTTTACCCCGAAAATATTGGGGGATTGGAAATAATGCAGACAATTACATGGATGGAACAAGACTCTTTCTGTAACATTAAGACTGATCCACCCCTTAAAAATATATACTGTATATATAAAACCAGACACATCTCAACATCAACTGTTCAGGGGAGACTGCGTGAATCAGGCCTTCATGGTCAAATTGCTGGAAAGAAATCACTACTAAAGGACACCAATGATAATAAGAGATTTGCTTGGGCCAAGAAACACAAGCTATGGACATGAGACCTGCGGAATTCTTTCCTTTGGTCTGATGAGTCCAAATCAGAGATTTTTGGTTCCAACCGACCGTACCTTAGTGAGACCCAGAATAGGTGAATGGCTGATCTCTGTGTGGTTCCCACCGTGAAGCATGGAGGAGGAGGTGTGATGGTGTGGGAGTGCTTTGCTGGTGACACTGTCTGTGATTTATTTAGACGTCAAGGCACATTTAATCAGCATGGCTACCACAGCATTCTGCAGAGATACGCCATCCCATCTGGTTTGGGCTTAGTTTGACTATCAATTGTTTTCAACAGGTCAGTTACCCAACACACCTCCAGGCTGTGTAAGGGCTATTTGACCAAGAAGGAGAGTGACCTGGCCTCCACAATCACCTGACCTCAACCCAATTGAGATGGTTTGGGATGAGTTGGACCACAGAGTGAAGGAAAAGCAGCCAAGTGCTCAGCATATGTGGGAACTCCTTCAAGACTGTTGGAAAAGCATTCCAGGTGAAGCTGCTTGAGAGAATTCCAAGAGTGTGCAAAGCTGTCATCAAGGCAAAGGGTGGCTACTTTGAAGAATCTCTAATATAAAATATATTTCAATGTTTTAAATACTTTTTATACTTACTACATGATTCCATATGTGTAATTTCATAGTGTTGATGTCTTCACTATTATTCTACAATGTAGAAAATATTAAAAATAAAGAAAACGCTTGAATGAGTAGGTGTGTCCAAACGTTTGACTGGTACTGTACATCGTCCAAGAAATGTATTCATTTTCAGCCAGAACTGTGTGGAGAATATCTAGCTTATCCTGAATGATGTGATTTTCTTCATTAAATGTCACTTGCCTTATTTTTGTAACAGCTGGTAACCAATGGCTTTTAACTTCATGCAGTAACTATTGTCTGATCAACTTTTATTATTAATTACAGCAAGATAAAATAATTGATCTCTTCTGTTTTGCTCCAGAAATATAATGATGGAAGTCAAGTAAAAATTCCTTCTTGTTTTATTCAATAAAGCAATCATTTATGCATTACATTGGACATCAAGAAAAATGTATCCTTAAATGGAGTTACAGTGCTTTCAGGAAGTATTCACACCTCTTGACTAATTCCACATTTTGTTGTGTTAAAGCCTGAATTCATAATGGATTACATTTATATGTTTTGGCACTGGCCTACACTGGCCCCATAATGTCAAAATTAAATGATCTTTTTCTAAACTGTTAAAAATTAGTTAATATTAAAAGCTGAAATGTCTTGAATCATTATGTATTCAACTCCATTTTTATGTTAAGCCTAAATAAGTTTAGGAGTAATAAATTGCTTAACGGACCCTTTTCTTAAATTTTCTCCTGAAATGACATACCCAAATCGAACTGCCTGCAGCTCAGGCCCGGATGCAAGAGTATGCATTTTCTTAGTACCATTTTTGAAAGGAAACACTTTGAAGTTTGTGGAAATGTGAAAGGATTGTAGGAGAATAGAACACATTAGATATTGTAAAAGATAATACAAAGAAAAAAAGAAAAACATGTCTGTATTTTTTGTACCATCATCTTTGAAATGCAAGAGACAGGCCATAATGTATTATTCCAGCCCAGCTGCCATTTAGATATTGGCCACAAGATGGCAGCAGTGTATGTGAAAAGCTGTAGACTGATCCAATGAACCATTGAATTTCTGTTCAAAATGCTGTATCAAGACTTCCCAAATGTGCATCATTTGTTGATTAATAACTTTTCGTTTCAAAATTGTGCAGCCCCTTGAATGATGTACGTAATTCCAGTCCTGTAATCCAGTATAATACAATAGAGTAATACAGTCCACCCTCAAAACGATTAGCCTACTGGAGCTGGTATCATTTATTTACCCAAGAAAGCATACCTACATCTATGAGCTATCATGTTTTTCTGTTCTATCTTGTGTAGAATGTGTGTTAGCCTATATATTATAGGCTATGCAGACCTATTGGATAATGGCACAATCATTTGGCCTTTTTTGGGCTTGGACTCATAACATTTCTTTAATGTAGCGCTCATAAAAGGTCTTTAATGTATGGCTCAGCAGGCTCAGGTAGCATCAGGTTTGAATTTTCAAGCCGATAAAAGCTCTAATCAAATCCAGACATTTGTATATACTTTATATGATTTAGAATGACACTTCCAGTTTTGGCGGGAAATACCGGGTCACCTGGGAGAAACGTGTTTCATTCTCAGGATGGAACATGGTAAAATACCGGGAAAAAAATTAACCCTACTATGGACAACATGAGCTGTGCCAACATATGGTTCAACTGCATTGGGCATGATGATGTGAAATTACAATTACTTTTGTGACACCTGTAATGCTGGGCTAATCCACACAGCAGTCACTCACTATTGCAAGTATAGAAGTAAAAAATCTGTCTGTGAATGCTAGGAGGCTTTTCCAAGTTCCACAATGTTTCTCACCCACATTTCACAGGCCTGTAAATATAGCAGAGTAATAATGGCTTTAAAAATGAGCAGATAGGGAGGCAAAAAGGCCCCACAACCTGTGGGTATCCAACTCATCTGTCTCCAGGGCCCCACAACCTGTGGGTATAAAACTCATCTGTCTCCAGGGCCCCACAACCTGTGGGTATCCAACTCATCTGTCTCCAGGGCCCCACAACCTGTGGGTATCCAACTCATCGGTCTCCAGGGCCCACAACCTGTGAGTGTCCAACTCATCTGTCTCCAGGGCCCAACAACCTGTGGGTGTCCAACTCACCTGTCTACAGGGCCCTACAACCTGTGAGTGTCCAACTCACCTGTCTACAGGGCCCCACAACCTGTGAGTGTCCAACTCACCTGTCTCCAGGGCCCACAACCTGTGGGTATAAAACTCATCTGTCTCCAGGGCCCCACAACCTGTGGGTATAAAACTCATCTGTCTCCAGGGTCCCACAACCTGTGGGTATAAAACTCATCTGTCTCCAGGGCCCCACAACCTGTGGGTATCCAACTCATCTGTCTCCAGGGCCCCACAACTTGTGGGTATCCAACTCATCGGTCTCCAGGGCCCACAACCTGTGAGTGTCCAACTCATCTGTCTCCAGGGCCCTACAAACTGTGAGTGTCCAACTCATCTGTCTCCAGGGCCCAACAACCTGTGAGTGTCCAACTCACCTGTCTACTGGGCCCTACAACCTCTGAGTATAAAACTCACCTGTCTCCAGGGCCCTACAAACTGTGAGTGTCCAACTCACCTGTCTCCAGGGCCCCACAACCTGTGAGTATCCAACTCACCCGTCTCCAGGGCCCTACAACCTGTGAGTGTCCAACTCACCTGTCTACAGGGCCCCACGACATGTGGGTATCCAACTCACCTGTCTCCAGGGACCACAACCTGTGAGTGTTCAACTCACCTGTCTACAGGGCCCACAACCTGTGGGTATCCAACTCACCTGTCGACAGGGCCCTACAACCTGTGAGTATCCAACTCACCTGTCTCCAGGGCCTTACAACCTGTGAGTGTCCAACTCACCTGTCTCCAGGGCCCTACAACCTGTGAGTATCCAACTCACCTGTGTCCAGGGCCCCACAACCTGTGAGTGTCCATCCCACCTGTCTCCAGGGCCCTACAACCTGTGGGTATCCAACTCACCTGTCTCCAGGGCCCTACAACCTGTGGGTATCCAACTCACCTGTCTCCAGGGCCCTACAACCTGTGGGTATCCAACTCACCTGTCTCCAGGGCCCTACACCCTGTGGGTCTCCAACTCACCTGTCTCCAGGACCCTACACCCTGCTGGTCTCCAACTCACCTGTCTCCAGGACCCTACACCCTGTGGGTATCCAACTCACCTGTCTCCAGGGCCCTACAACCTGTGGGTATCCAACTCACCTGTCTCCAAGGCCCTACAACCTGTGGGTATCCAACTCACCTGTCTCCAGGGCCCTACACCCTGTGGGTATCCAACTCATCTGTCTCCAGGGCCCCACAACTTGTGGGTATCCAACTCATCGGTCTCCAGGGCCCACAACCTGTGAGTGTCCAACTCATCTGTCTCCAGGGCCCAACAACCTGTGGGTGTCCAACTCACCTGTCTCCAGGGCCCTACAAACTGTGAGTGTCCAACTCATCTGTCTCCAGGGCCCAACAACCTGTGAGTGTCCAACTCACCTGTCTACTGGGCCCTACAACCTCTGAGTATAAAACTCACCTGTCTCCAGGGCCCTACAAACTGTGAGTGTCCAACTCACCTGTCTCCAGGGCCCCACAACCTGTGAGTATCCAACTCACCCGTCTCCAGGGCCCTACAACCTGTGAGTGTCCAACTCACCTGTCTACAGGGCCCCACGACATGTGGGTATCCAACTCACCTGTCTCCAGGGACCACAACCTGTGAGTGTTCAACTCACCTGTCTACAGGGCCCACAACCTGTGGGTATCCAACTCACCTGTCGACAGGGCCCTACAACCTGTGAGTATCCAACTCACCTGTCTCCAGGGCCTTACAACCTGTGAGTGTCCAACTCACCTGTCTCCAGGGCCCTACAACCTGTGAGTATCCAACTCACCTGTGTCCAGGGCCCCACAACCTGTGAGTGTCCATCCCACCTGTCTCCAGGGCCCTACAACCTGTGGGTATCCAACTCACCTGTCTCTAGGGCCCTACAACCTGTGGGTATCCAACTCACCTGTCTCCAGGGCCCTACAACCTGTGGGTATCCAACTCACCTGTCTCCAGGGCCCTACAACCTGTGGGTATCCAACTCACCTGTCTCCAGGGCCCTACACCCTGTGGGTCTCCAACTCACCTGTCTCCAGGACCCTACACCCTGCTGGTCTCCAACTCACCTGTCTCCAGGACCCTACACCCTGTGGGTATCCAACTCACCTGTCTCCAGGGCCCTACAACCTGTGGGTATCCAACTCACCTGTCTCCAAGGCCCTACAACCTGTGGGTATCCAACTCACCTGTCTCCAGGGCCCTACACCCTGTGGGTATCCAACTCATCTGTCTCCAGGGCCCCACAACCTGTGGGTATAAAACTCATCTGTCTCCAGGGCCCCACAACCTGTGGGTATAAAACTCATCTGTCTCCAGAGCCCCACAACCTGTGGGTATAAAACTCATCTGTCTCCAGGGCCCCACAACCTGTGGGTATCCAACTCATCGGTCTCCAGGGCCCACAACCTGTGAGTGTCCAACTCATCTGTCTCCAGGGCCCAACAACCTGTGGGTGTCCAACTCACCTGTCTCCAGGGCCCTACACCCTGTGGGTGTCCAACTCACCTGTCTCCAGGGCCATACACCCTGTGGGTCTCCAACTCACCTGTCTCCAGGGCCCTACAACCTGTGAGTGTCCAACTCACCTGTCTCCAGGGCCCTACAACCTGTGAGTGTCCAACTCATCTGTCTCCAGGGCTCCACAACCTGTGGGTATAAAACTCATCTGTCTCCAGGGCCCACAACCTGTGAGTGTCCAACTCATCTGTCTCCAGGGCCCAACAACCTGTGGGTGTCCAACTCACCTGTCTCCAGGGCCCTACACCCTGTGGGTGTCCAACTCACCTGTCTCCAGGGCCATACACCCTGTGGGTCTCCAACTCACCTGTCTCCAGGGCCCTACAACCTGTGAGTGTCCAACTCACCTGTCTCCAGGGCCCTACAACCTGTGAGTGTCCAACTCATCTGTCTCCAGGGCTCCACAACCTGTGGGTATAAAACTCATCTGTCTCCAGGGCCCCACAACCTGTGGGTATAAAACTCATCTGTCTCCAGGGCCCCACAACCTGTGGGTATCCAACTCATCTGTCTCCAGGGCCCTACTACCTGTGGGTATCCAACTCACCTGTCTCACTGATATATTCACTGATGTATTCACTGATTCACTGACGTGAAGTTTCTTATTCAATGTTCTCAAAACAATGTACTGTCTCAGTTGTACTCCGGCAGAATAAAGACAACAGGGATAAATCAGAGACACAAACATTCAAGATTAGAATGGACAATGATTCTTTGTGTTCAAGACCTCAATGAATCAAACGCTTTCTCTCTTATTACCGTATCAGCGTTTTGCTGTTAACAGAAAATAATTATCACCTACTATTGAGTGATATAGTCTCAAACCCCTCTTTATTTATTTCAGAAATCCTGTTTCCGTTGCGACATCAGCCCGAGCTTAGAGCAGAGGATCAATCTGTTGAACTTCTTTTGAAGCCAGACATTGTAGTAATGAATTACAGCAGTAACATATGGTGTAACTTGTTTCAGTTTCCATCGAGTGTTTGACAATACACCACATGAAAGGAGACATTATCAAAGTGAAAACAGGGAGACGAAAGTAGAAGGGGAGAAAGCCTTGCAGATTCTAGAAGGCTGATAGTGAGTCAGAGCTGAAGAGACTGAGCAGTATCTGAGTATTGAAACACTTCAAGTGAAAGAGTCCTCGATCAGCATCGGGAGAACATCCAACATCATGCAGTTAATCAAAATACTGTACAGTAGACCGCAATGTTTGAGTACTGAACAGAATGTAGCCAATGAGTTTAGCCAATGAGTGTCTACCTATCATAAATTCACTTTTTACAGCAATGGAAGTAAAAATTATACTGTATTGTGATGCAGTCTTTCAGTCCTTCAGTTCTTCAGACCTTCAGAAAAACAACACTTTGGTTCAATGTACCTACTATAGAAGAGACACACTTCATCGGCTCTCAACAATTCAGATAATTTTTCAATTACCACATGTTATTACAGCCTCTCAAAGAGAACAAGAACACATTGTGTGACCTGTGTTGTGATTTATCAAATGTTACAGCTGCTGGTTCTGCATAATGTTAAAAGCCACAGGACAAGTTGCACACAGAACCATATTAACAAACTTCAATAAAATACCTCTGCACAGATTTATAAAGATCACCCAGCTTCACGCAAAAATCTTCCTGTTGACGATGAAGTTGAATTAGTGGAAGCAATAAAGATTGTTTTTCACCATGGTTTAATAAATACATGTATTGTATATCCTTCAGAACAAGTGGACAAGTGGACAGTTACAAACAGGTTGTAATTTTCTTTTATATATAATTGACCTTTATTCAACTAGGCAAGTCAGTTAAGAACTATTCTTATTTACACCAGCCAAACCCAGATGATGCTGGGCCAATTGTGCACCACCCTATGGGACTCGCAATCATGGCCAGTTGTGATACTGCCTGGATTTGAACAAGGGTGTCTCTAGTGACACCTCTAGCACTGAGATGCAGTGCCCTAGACCGCTGCTCCAGGTGTTAACGGTGTGTGTCACAAATGATACATGTAGTAGGTCATCAACCCTCCACGCCTATCAGCCAGGGTCAGAGGTGATATGATAAACGTATGATGCATAATATATTATGTGGCATCACTGATTGGCCAAAATCTCTCAGTGGGAAGGTCTACAGTGCCTTGCAAAAGTATTCATCCCCTTGGCGTTTTTCCTATTCTGTTGCATTACAACCTGTAAATTAAATTGATAGATTTTTTATTTGGATGTCATGTAATGAACATACACAAAATAGTCCAAATTGGGGAATTGAAATGCAAAAAATTATTTGTTTCAAAAATTCAAAATACAAAACTGAAAAGTGGTGCGTGCATATGTATTCACCCCCTTTACTATGAAGCCCTCAATAAGATCTGGTGCAACCAATTACCTTCAGAAGTCACATGATTAGTTAAATAAAGTCCACCTGTGTGCAATCTATGTGTCACATGATCTGTCACATGATCTCAGTACATATACACCTGTTCTGAAATGAGATGAGAGGTGGCTTATAGCAGGGGGGATGAGAGGTGGCTTATAGCAGGGGGGATGAGAGGTGGCTTATAGCAGGGGGGATGAGAGGTGGCTATAGCATGGGGGGGTTGAGACGTGGCTACAGCAGGGGGTGTTGAGAGGTGGCTATAGCGGGAGGTGTTGAGAGGTGGCTATAGCAGGGGGGGGGGTTGAGAGGTGGCTATAGCGGGGGGATTGAGAGGTGGCTATAGCGGGGGGGGGGGGGGGTAGAAAGGTGGCTATAGCAGGGGGGGGTTGAGAGGTGGCTATAGAGGCGGGGGGTTGAGAGGTGGCTATAGCAGGGGGGGGTTGAGAGGTGGCTATAGCAGGGGGGATTGAGAGGTGGCTATAGCGGGGGGGTTGAGAGGTGGCTATAGCAGGGGGTGTTGAGAGGTGGCTATAGCAGGGGGTGTTGAGAGGTGGCTATGGGGGGGGGTTGAGAGGTGGCTATGGGGGGGGGTTGAGAGGTGGCTATAACAGGGGGGGTTGAGAGGTGGCTATAGCAGGGGGGGTTGAGAGGTGGCTATAGCAGGGGGTGTTGAGAGGTGGCTATAGCAGGGGGGGTTGAGAGGTGGCTATAGCGGGGGGGGTTGAGAGGTGGCTATAGCGGGGGAGGGGGTTGAGAGGTGGCTATAGCGGGGGGGGGGGTTGAGAGGTGGCTATAGCAGGGGGGTTGAGAGGTGGCTATAGCAGGGGGGGTTGAGAGGTGGCTATAGCAGGGGGGGTTGAGAGGTGGCTATAGCGGGGGGGGGGGGTTGAGAGGTGGCTATAGCGGGGGAGGGGGTTGAGAGGTGGCTATAGCAGGGGGTGTTGAGAGGTGGCTATGGGGGGGGGTTGAGAGGTGGCTATGGGGGGGGGTTGAGAGGTGGCTATAGCAGGGGGGGTTGAGAGGTGGCTATAGCAGGGGGGGTTGAGAGGTGGCTATAGCAGGGGGTGTTGAGAGGTGGCTATAGCAGGGGGGGTTGAGAGGTGGCTATAGCGGGGGGGGGGGTTGAGAGGTGGCTATAGCAGGGGGGGTTGAGAGGTGGCTATAGCATGGGGGGGTTGAGAGGTGACTATAGCAGGGGGTGTTGAGAGGTGGCTATAGCAGGGGGGGTTGAGAGGTGGCTATAGCGGGGGGGGGGGGTTGAGAGGTGGCTATAGCAGGGGGGGTTGAGAGGTGGCTATAGCAGGGGGGGTTGAGAGGTGGCTATAGCAGGGGGGGGTTGAGAGGTGGCTATAGCAGGGGGGGTTGAGAGGTGGCTATAGCAGGGGGTGTTGAGAGGTGGCTATAGCAGGGGGGGTTGAGAGGTGGCTATAGCGGGGGGGGGGTTGAAAGGTGGCTATAGCGGGGGGGGGGGGGTTGAGAGCTGGCTATAGCAGGGGGAGATGAGATGCGGCTATAGCGGGGGGTTGAGAGTTGGCTATAGCAGGGGGAGATGAGATGCGTCTATAGCGGGGGGTTGAGAGGTGGCTATAGCAGGGGGAGATGAGATGCGTCTATAGCGGGGGGTTGAGAGGTGGCTATAGCAGGGGGAGATGAGAGGCGGCTATAGCGGGGTTGAGAGGTGGCTATAGCAGGGGGGGTTGAGAGGTGGCTATAGCGGGGGGGTTGAGAGGTGGCTATAGAAGGGGGGGGTTGAGAGGTGGCTATAGCGGGGGGGTTGAGAGGTGGCTATAGCGGGGGGGGGGTGAGAGGTGGCTATATCAGGGGGGGGTGAGAGGTGGCTATAGCAGGGGGGGTGAGAGGTGGCTATAGCAGGGGGAGATGAGAGGCGGCTATAGCGGGGTTGAGAGGTGGCTATAGCAGGGGGGGTTGAGAGGTGGCTATAGCGGGGGGGTTGAGAGGTGGCTATAGCAGGGGGGGGTTGAGAGGTGGCTATAGCGGGGGGGTTGAGAGGTGGCTATAGCGGGGGGGGGTGAGAGGTGGCTATATCAGGGGGGGGTGAGAGGTGGCTATAGCAGGGGGGGTGAGAGGTGGCTATAGCAGGGGGGGTTGAGAGGTGGCTATAGCGGGGGGCTGAGATGTGGCTATAGCAGGGGGAGATGAGAGGCGGCTACAGCGGGGGGGTTGAGAGGTGGCTATAGCAGGGGGCGTTGAGAGGGGGCTATAGCGGGGGGGTTGAGAGGTGGCTATACCGGGGGAGGGGGTTGAGAGGTGGCTATAGCAGGGGGAGATGAGAGGTGGCTATAGCAGGGGGAGATGAGAGGCGGCTATAGCAGGGGGGGTTGAGAGGGGGCTATAGCGGGGGGGTTGAGAGGTGGCTATAGCGGGGGGGGTTGAGAGGTGGCTATAGCAGGTGGGGGGTTGAGAGGTGGCTATAGCAGGGGGGGGTTGAGAGGTGGCTATAGCAGGGGGAGATGAGAGGTGGCTGTAGCAGGGGAGTTTAGTGGTGGCTATAGCAGGGGGGTTGAGAGTTGGCTATAGCGGGGGGGTTGAGAGGTGGCTATAGCAGGGGGGGTTGAGATTTGGCTATAGCGGGGGGGGGTTGAGAGGTGGCTATAGCAGGGGGGGTTGAGAGGTGGCTATAGCAGGGGGGGTTGAGAGGTGGCTAAAACATAGAGTGACTAGAGTAGTGAATATGTCACATTTCTGTTTAGTCAATCGGGATCACTGACGTAAATGAGTCTTTTCCTCAGCACTCCTCCACACTAACCATCAGTCCAGTCTTATATTGTGGATCCATTGTCAATGACAACATAAATTATATTATCATCTTGCTGCTAACAAATTCAATCTCATACTCTCAACACTAAACCTGAACTTGTGGAAATACAGCATTCATTTCCTTTTTATGCGATATCCTGTATTGATTTGTCTGTTTTCTGAGGAAAAGATGAGACCCTGTCAGACTTCCATCATGGGATCAATTTCACCCGGCACTGCAGGTACATAACTCACTGGATAATGGCTACTTCTCTCTCTCTCTCTCTCTCTCTCTCTGTCTCTCTCTCTCTCTCTGTCTCTCCCTCTGTCTCTCTCTCTCTCTCTCTCTCTGTCTCTCTCTCTCTGTCTCTCTCTCTCTCTCTCTCTGCCTCTCTCTCTCTCTCTCTCTCTACAGTATCTCTCTCTCTCTCTCTCTCTCGACAAGGCAAGTGTTCATAAGTAATTATGGTGATGCTGCTCTTCCATGCTGCTCTTTCTACTACCTAGGTTGTATCCCAAAATGGCACCCAATTCCCTCTCCCTCTGGTCAAAGTAGTGCACTAAATAGGCAACAGGATACCATTTTGTACTCAGTGCTAATCATAGATGTAAACCTGCTCCATGAAACAGCACAGCTAACTTCTGTATGCTCCTGGGACTGACTCCCCTGGGGTATTTACATTCAAGGACCATATTGTTGGCAGTGGTGGTAAACCTAATATTTTGTGTGTAAATGTGAATCTATATCAATATGAATCACTTTTTAATGTAACAAACAATATTACACGGAACAAAAATATAAACATTTACATGTAAAGTGTTGGTCCTAAGTTTCATGAGCTGAAATAAAAGGTCCCCGAATTTTTCAAAAAGCTTATTTCTACCAAGCGCACAAATTTGATAACATCCCTGTTAGTGAGCATTTCTCCTTTACCAAGATAATCCATCCACCTGACAGGTGTGGTATACCAAGAAGCTGAATAAACAGCATGCTCATTACACAGGTGCACCTTGTGCTGGGGGACAATAAAAGGCCATTCTAAAATGTGCAGTTTTGTCACCCAACACAATGCCACAGACGTCTCAAGTTTTGAGGGAGCGTGCAATTGGCATGCTGACTGCAGGAATGTCCACCAGAGCTGTTGCCAGAGAATTGAATGATCGTTTCTCTACCATAAGCCGCCTCCAACTTAATTTTAGAGAATTTGACAGTATGTCCAACTGGCCTCACAACTGCAGAATACATGTAACCACACCAGCCCAGGTCCTCCACATCCGGCTTCTTCATCTGCAGGATTGTCTGAGACCAGCCAGCCACCCGGACAGCTGATGAGGGTTTGAACTACCAACGAATTTCTGTACAAACTGTCAGAAACCGTCTCAGGGAAGCTCATCTGCATGCTTGTCATCCTCACCAGGGTCTTGACCTGTCTGCAGTTTGGAGTCATAACCGACTATAGTGAGCAAATGCTCACCTTCCAAGGGCCATTGGCACACTGGAGAAGTGTGCTATTCACAGATGAATCAACGTTGTGAACAGAGCGCCCCATGGTGGCAGTGGGATTATGGTGTGGGCAGGTATAAGCTACAGACCACGAACACAATTGCATTTTATCGATGGGATTTTGAATGCACTAAGATACCGTGACGAGATCCTGAGGCACATTGTCGTGCCATTCTTCCGCTGCCATGTTTTAGCATGACATGGTCGCAAGGATCTGTACACAATTCCTGGAAGCTGTAAATGTCTGAGTACTTTTATGGCCTAACCAGACATGTCACCCATTGAGCATGTTTGGGATTCTCTGGATCGACATGTTCGCCAGCGTGTTCCAGTTCCCGCCAATATCTAGCAACTTCCCAGAGGCATTGAAGAGGGTTGGGAAAACATTACACGGGCCATAATCAACAGCATGATCAACTCTATGTGTAGGTGATGTGTCGTGCTGCATAAGGCAAATGGTGGTAACATTCTGATCCAGACTGGTATTCTGATCCAGACTGGTATTCTGATCCAGACTGGTATTCTGATCCAGACTGGTATTCTGATACAGACTGGTATCCTGATCCAGACTGGTATTCTGATCCAGACTGGTATTCTGATACAGACTGGTTTTCTGATCCAGACTGGTATTCTGATACAGACTGGTTTTCTGATCCAGACTGGTTTTCTGATTCAGACTGGTATTCTGATCCAGACTGGTATTCTGATACAGACTGGTTTTCTGATCCAGACTGGTATTCTGATCCAGACTGGTATTCTGATCCAGACTGGTATTCTGATACAGACTGGTTTTCTGATCCAGACTGGTATTCTGATCCAGACTGGTATTCTGATACAGACTGGTTTTCTGATCCAGACTGGTATTCTGATCCAGACTGGTATTCTGATCCAGACTGGTATTCTGATACAGACTGGTATCCTGATCCAGACTGGTATTCTGATCCAGACTGGTATTCTGATACAGACTGGTTTTCTGATCCAGACTGGTATTCTGATCCAGACTGGTATTCTGATCCAGACTGTTATTCTGATCCAGACTGGTATTCTGATACAGACTGGTTTTCTGATCCAGACTGGTATTCTGATCCAGACTGCTTTTCTGATCCAGACTGGTTTTCTGATCCAGACTGGTATTCTGATCCAGACTGGTTTTCTGATCCAGACTGGTTTTCTGATCCAGACTGGTATTCTGATCCAGACTGGTATTCTGATCCAGACTGGTATTCTGATCCAGACTGGTATTCTGATCCAGACTGCTTTTCTGATCCAGACTGCTTTTCTGATCCAGACTGGTATTCTGATCCAGACTGGTATTCTGATCCAGACTGGTTTTCTGATCCAGACTGGTATTCTGATCCAGACTGGTATTCTGATCCAGACTGGTATTCTGATCCAGACTGCTTTTCTGATCCAGACTGCTTTTCTGATCCAGACTGGTATTCTGATCCAGACTGGTATTCTGATCCAGACTGGTTTTCTGATCCTACCTTTTTTTTTAAGGCATCTGTGAACAACAGATGTGTATCTGTATTCCCAGTCATGTGAAGTCCATAGATCAGGCCCTAATGAATTCATTTCAATGAACTGATTTCCTTATATAAACCTCGACACTAAATCATTTTCTTTGGATGTGCGCCAGCTCATGCTCTCTATAAGACGTATATGAACTGGAACACAGTAGAATCTCAGAAAAGGTTGGGTTGCATCATATTTTTATTCTGTGTATAATCTTCAAGTCAAAAATCCTGTGGATGGTCATGTTATTAAAACCCATACAAGTTATTAAGGCTAGTTACAGTATGTTGTGCTTTTTGTGGATTTGTCTCTTTAACCTTCCTCCATGTATTTACAAGTGAATCAATGCTTTTTACTAAATACCCACTACCCTCTCAGCCGCTTCCCACAGACTCTCCCCACAACATCTTTTAACAGACTTTAACGACATTTTAAAAGAAATAAATGTCCTCTGAAGTCTAGTCCCATTTTCATTATGAAAAATAATTTAAATAATCCATCCTCTGATGGTTTCCACAAAATCCTCCTGTTATGTCCTGTACAGATGTAGAATGTTAATTTGATCACCCTGTTGCAGGAAAGCTTGTGTAGCTTATTTGAGGTTAAAAAGGCTTCTAAAGTTTGTACATCCCAATTTTAAATTTAAGACTTGATTTTCCCTTAGAAAAATGTATTACCCCTACAAAAAGGCCATAAATTATATTCAAAATAATAATTTCAGAAGAAACGAATAGCATATTCGGAGTCGTCCTTATGTTAAGCCCTGATCAGGCTATGTCATATGGCTGTGGGCTACAAGTTCATTGAGCAGACAAGATTTGCTTAGAATTCCTGTGGCATTATTTTACATTTTACATTATGCACGAACCAGCAATGAGGAGCCGTCTCTTGCTGTGCAACAGGTGATCTTATTTCACTCAAACTCTGAATGCCAGGGCTGGCAGGAAGTGTTTGATTGATTTTAGACTGCTGTCTAAGATTGATGTCAGAGTGATTAGAGGGACAATAGATCGCTGAGTACCAGACCATTGGGACCTGATGAAGAGACAATAGATCGCTGAGTACCAGACCATTAGGACCTGATGGAGAGACAATAGATCGCTGAGTACCAGACCATTAGGACCTGATGGAGGGACAATAGATCGCTGAGTACCAGACCATTAGGACTTGATGGAGGGATAATAGATCGCTGAGTACCAGACCATTAAGACCTGATGGAGGGACAATAGATCGCTGAGTACCAGACCATTAGGACGTGATGGAGGGACAATAGATCGCTGAGTACCAGACCATTAGGACCTGATGGAGGGACAATAGATCGCTGAGTACCAGACCATTAGGACCTGATGGAGAGACAATAGAGTGCTGAGTACCAGACCATTAGGACCTGATGGAGGGACAATAGATCGCTGGGGTACCAGACCATTAGGACCTGATGGAGGGATAATAGATCGCTGAGTACCAGACCATTAAGACCTGATGGAGGGACAATAGATCGCTGAGTACCAGACCATTAGGACCTGATGGAGGGACAATAGATTGCTGAGTACCAGGCCATTAGGGCCTGATGGAGGGACAACAGATAGCTGAGTACCAGACCATTAGGACCTGATGGAGGGACAATAGATCGCTGAGTACCAGACCATTAGGACCTGATGGAGAGACAATAGAGTGCTGAGTACCAGACCATTAGGACCTGATGGAGGGACAATAGATCGCTGGGGTACCAGACCATTAGGACCTGATGGAGGGATAATAGATCGCTGAGTACCAGACCATTAAGACCTGATGGAGGGACAATAGATCGCTGAGTACCAGACCATTAGGACCTGATGGAGGGACAATAGATTGCTGAGTACCAGGCCATTAGGGCCTGATGGAGGGACAACAGATAGCTGAGTACCAGACCATTAGGACCTGATGGATGGACAATAGATCGCTGAGTACCAGGCCATTAGGACCTGATGGAGGGACAATAGAGTGCTGAGTACCAGGCCATTAGGACCTGATGGGGGGACAATAGATCGCTGAGTACCAGGACAATAGGACCTGATAGAGGAACAATAGAGCCCTGATTACCAGGCCATTATCGACTGGCCACTAGCATGTTTGGTAGGCTACTAATGACCATCAGTAACATCAGGGCACAGTTTTGGCGGTCAAGTGAAATTTGCCTGCAGTAATGACTTGACTGCATCATGTTATGTGCCTTCTAATCATCGGCAAGGACTAAGGAGTGTTTTAGGATAAAAATAAACGGAATACAGCTATAAGCACATACAAAAACCTAGAGGAAAATCTGTTTCAGTCTGCTTTCCAACAGATACTGGGAGAAAATTTTACCTTTCAGCAGGACTGAGATATGGATGCTGAGACTAGTAAAGGCCCAGTGCACTGCATTTGTGAGAAAAAAAAGTTATTTTATTTATTAATATATATTTTTTATTCCGATTTTTCAGGGGGTGCTGCAGGACCCTCAGCATCCATACTTCCCGCGGCTATGCACAGCTGTAATCGCAGCCAAATGTGCTTCTACAATGTATTGACTGAGGGTTGTGAATACTTCTGTAAATTAAATATTTCTCTATTGCATTCTCAAAAAACTTGCCAGCATTTCTAAATGAAAAATATACTTTTTAAAATTCAGGCGGTAACACAACAAAATGTGGAATAAGTGAAGGGGTATGAATACTTTCTGAAGGCACTGTATACCTATCAGATGTCAATCTCTGTCACGACTTCTGCCGAAATCGTTGCCTCTCCTCGACGTCGACGTCACCGGTCTTCTAGCCATCATTGATCCATTTTTCATTTTCCATTGGTTTTGTCTTGTCTTCCTTCACACCTGGTTCCAATCCCATCAATTACATGTTGTGTATTTAACCCTCTGTTTCCCCTCATGTCTTTGTCAGAGATTGTTTGTTATTCAGTGTTGTTTTGGTGCGCGACGGGTCCTCGTACCCACTTTCTTTTATAGTTACATTTAGTGTTGGAGTTATGTTTCATTTATTGTTATTAAATAACTCCATTACACTCAGTTTGATTCTGCTGCGCCTGACTTCCCTGCCACCTATACACACGACTCTGACAATCTCAAAATCCCAACAGTTAATCATCAAAGAGAGCCTGTATCTCATACAGTAAGTATCTCTGAAAGAGGAAGCTGCAGAAAACAGCCTTTACTGCTCTTTCAGCACGTTTGCAGATAAATAATATTCAACACATTGGAACAACTGCTCAACGCTGTTAATATGCAACGCTTGTGTAGAACTATACGGCGTTCACAAATTACTTGGAAACAATTGCTCGGCTTGTTTGTTTGCCAGAGATTCGATTATTGTGCTTTGCTATTTGTATAATGCACATGCATGTAATGTAAAAGCATCAAGCAGCTCAATCAAACTGATACAGAAGGCTGCAGAAAAGTAACTCATGTGTGAGAATGAAGCATTCATGACTAGTGGGTGTTGCAAGGACCCGTTTAAAAGGACCAGTTTAAAAGGACCCGTTTCTATATACCCTTAATATGGCAGTTTCATTCCCCCAAATGACTCCTAATTTTGGTACACAATACATAAAAAAAAAAAAAATAATTGATTCAACCTTGAGATTGTGCTACAAGTGAAATTACATATTTTGGTCAATTACAGTAGGCCTGCTTACAGATGTAAGATTTTAATTTGATCGCTCTTTTGTTTCTGAGAATTTCCCTGTATAGCAGGAAATGCAAACTTGCAGTGTATTCAAGATTTAAAAAAATAATTTCCACTTCAAAATGTCCGACTTGATTTGCCCTATGTATGAACCTTTACAAAACAACATCCATTAATTATAATTCACATAATAATTCACATTTCCTGTTGCTGCAGGATTATTTTCCCGCTATAGCAAACTGGCACAAATTAAGATCCTACATCTCGATACTACAATAGGATAAAGAATAGATGTGCATAGTGTTGAATAGAAAACTAGAAAACAGTGTGTTAGACGCCATAGGTAACCATTAAATTCTTAATGCATTTCAACTTGCATTTTCTGCTCATTTAAGCGTCTCTTTTTGAAACAGTGATGCTCTTCGCGGTACTTTAATTCATCCTAGACTTGTCTCTTTTTCTCGATCTGCCTTGCTATGACCCATCAAGGAAAGTACTGTGGAAAATCCATTTGGAGTTTTCCGAATGCTTAATGACATTTTGCCAAGTGAAAAGGAACACTGCAAAACATGTACATAATTATAATAATAACAAATTGACTATGGGAGTGTAGTGTATGTAGTTTACTTGTTTGAAGCTTTTTTCCTAAATGGGTAAAAGTAAAAACAAATGCCAATAAATTAGTGAACCAAAATCAAAGCGAATTCTGCAAAGGCTGGAAAAAAAAACTTGAATGGTTGTCTTGAAAGCTTTATTTCACACTTTACCCAGCTTGTAAAAAGGGAGAGCTATGCTGCCAAATCCCTCCATGGCCCCATGCAGGCTCGGGCCCACCCCCGTCTCTCCCCTGTATCACAGCAGCGCAGACATGCTGAAATGGGTTAGGCATGGAAGTAATTTCCCCTCTAGGTGCTCCAACCTCTCTGTTCTGACTCAACAAGGTCCTGAAATATTATTAACATCTGATTTGAAAAACGTCTGACAGCCACCTCGTTGTTTCTCTACTGCACCAGACTGGAGGGAGAGCAGTGCAGCACGACCATATCACCAACAGAATTATGCCTATTAGACTGAGAAACATAGAATTTGTTTCTCTTTTTTTTGATAGGTTGGGTAGAGGGGGGTGGGGGGTTTTCCACCCTATTCCGTTCTCTGAGTGAAATGGTGTGTGAATATGCTTCATCAACGTTACATGAGAACCGTAGTACGTTTCTAGAGAGATAAATAGATGAGTTTACATAATGACCTGTACAATCACTCTTTCCTTCCTTTGCTCAGGAGAAACATTTCCCCATCTTTCTAGGTCTGATCCGAGAGCTATGTGATGGAAGGGAAGGCATGGAGGGGTGGGAGGGTCTGAACATCTCAAAATATGTGACGATAAAGCCAAGAGTAGCCTACAGTTAAGTGACACATTCGATTTGTCTCACTTGTCCCTGCTGCATATACAGTAACAGTGTTGTAGTCTGTCGTGTGGACCCTGGGGCTCAGAAAATGGGCTGAGTATTTATCGAGGTTTCATCCTCCCGCAACCTAATAAAGCAAGTAGTGATTTAAGCCCTCTCGGGGTTTGTGCTAGGCTACATCTAACGATGCAGCTCTTTAAATTGAAATACATCTCCCAGAGCTAGCTAACTGCATGATCATTTACATAATTTGAAGTAGATGGGGAAATTATTGACTGACACATCCATTTGTGTGTAACGTATTCATATACAGTACCAGTCAAAAGTTTGGGACACACCAACTCATTCCAGGGTTTTTCTTTATTTTGACTATTTTCTACATTGTAGAATAACGGTGATGACATCAAAACTATGAAATAACACATATGGAATCATGTAGTAACCAAAAAGGTGTTAAAAAAAACATGTTATCTTCTCTGATCTCCACTCCAGTACCATCTAAACCATCCATTAACCCCTGGAGTCGTGCATTTGAGAAAGTGAAAAATGTACACCATCTTGGCCTGAGCTCTGCTGAGAGTAAAATCATTTAGTGCTTTTCCCTCGACCAATAGATTTTATTTACCAGACATAACTAACTCAAGGTGGAATATTTTATTGAGTGCAATCCACCCATTTGTAATAATGTTTTATTGTGATGATCTCACATAGGTGTGTGCACAATGTCGATTGTAGGGATTTATTCTAGCATTAAAAAAAATCTTTGGTTCATAACAAATGGGTTTCCATCTCTCCTCTTTACATCTTGTCAATACATTGTGTTTGGTTTAATGCTGCAATTCGTATTTCCACCCAACAATGTCACATAAAATCTGCCGAACGTAATGAAACATTCAACCCATCCTAATTCAAAGCCCTGCATGGTTCAGAGAGAGAGAGAGAGAGAGAGAAAGAGAGAGAAAGAGAGAGACCCTGAAAGACATCAAACTCAACCACAGCTCCAGCACCTCACACAGGAGCAACAGAGCGATGAGCACTCCCCCCGGACCTGCAAGACTCCCCCCGGACCTGCAAGACTCCCCCTGGACCTGCAAGACACCCACTGGACCGGCAAGACTCCCCCTGGACCTGCAAGACTCCCCCCAGACCTGCAAGACTCCCCCCAGACCTGCAATACTCCCCCTGGACCTGCAAGACACCCCCTGGACCGGCAAGACTCCCCCTGGACCTGCAAGACTCCCCCTGGACCTACAAGACTTTGCCCGGACCAGCAAGACTTTCTCCCAGGCTTGCAAGACCCCGCCCAGACCTGCAAGACGCACACCGAACTTACAAGACTCCCCCCGGACTAGCAAGACTCTCTCCCATACCTGCAAGACTCCCACCGGACCTGCAAGACTCCCCCCTGGAACTGCAAGACTCCCCCCTGGACCTGCAAGACTCCGCACAGACCAGCAAGACTCTCTCCCAGACCTGCAAGACTCCCCCCGGATCTGCAAGACTCCCCCCGGACCTGCAAGACTCCCCCTGGACCTGCAAGACTCCCCCTGGACCTGCAAGACTCCACCCAGACCTGCAAAACTCCCCCCGGACCTGCAAGACTCCCCCCTGGACCTGCAAGACTCTGCCCGGACTTGCACCCAGAGGACCTACAGCCAGAGTGCCTGCACCCAGATCACAGCAACATGAGCCACACCATCGTCCCAGCGATTCGTCACACCCCCAAACCAACCCTGGCCACACCCTAAATAGTTCTCCCCAGATCAGGAATAAGTAGAGAATCATGTCATCCTGTGTGCTACCTATCTACCCTATATCTTCTCTGCTATGCAATCTGGTTTCAGAGCTGGTCATGGGTGCAACTCAGCCACGCTCAAGGTCCTAAACGATATCTTAACCGCCATCAATAAGAAACAATACTGAGCAGCCGTATTCATTGACCTGGCTACTCTGGACAGTTCTGACTTATTATGTGTGGATAACTACAAATACCTAGGTGTCTGGTTAGACTGGTTAGACTGTAAACTCTCCTTCCAGACTCACATCAAACATCTCCAATCCATCTCCAATGTTACATCTAGAATTTGCTTCCTATTTCACAACAAAGCATCCTTCACTCATGCTGCCAAACATACCCTTGTAAAACTGACCATCCTACCGATCCTCGACTTCGGCGATGTCATTTACAAAATAGCCTCCAATACCCTACTCAATAAATTGGATGCAGTCTATCACAGTGCCATCCGTTTTGTAACCAAAGCCCCATATACTACCCACCACTGCGACCTGTACGCTCTCGTTGGCTGGCCCTCGCTTCATACTCGTCGCCAAACCCACTGGCTCCAGGTCTCCAGGTCATCTACAAGACCCTGCTAGGTAAAGTCCCCCCTTATCTCAGCTCGCTGGTCACCATAGCAGCACCCACCTGTAGCACGCGCTCCAGCAGGTATATCTCTCTGGTCACCCCCAAAACCAATTTTTCCTTCCGCCTCTCCTTCCAGTTCTCTGCTGCCAATGACTGGAACGTATTGCAAAAATCTCTGAAACTGGAAACACTTATCTCCCTCACTAGCTTTAAGCACCAGCTGTCAGAGCAGCTCACAGATTACTGCACCTGTACATAGCCCATCTATAATTTAACCCAAACAACTACCTCTCCCCCTACTGTATTTATTTATTTATTTTGCTCCTTTGCACCCCATTATTTCTATCTCTACCTTGCACATTCTTCCACAGCAAATCTACCATTCCAGTGTTTTACTTGCTCCATTGTATTTACTCCTCCACCATGGCCTTTTTTTTGCCTTTACCTCCCTTATCTCACCTTATTTGCTGACATTGTATACGTATATACTTATTTTTCTACTGTACATGCGTAACTCTGTGTTGTTGTTTGTGTCGAACTGCTTTGCTTTATCTTGGCCAGGTCGCAATTGTAAATGAGAACTTGTTCTCAACTAGTCTACCTGGTTAAATAAAGGTGAAATAAAAAATAAAATAAAAAAAGAGGCTGTAACATCATGGTCCTACACACTACAAATCACAGCGGTCGTCACAAATCAGTGAGCGCTACTTATATCATTAAGATGAAGATGGCTGGCAGTGTCACACCATGAGGAGAATCATGATTAGAAGGATAAAACAGAAAATGTGTAGGCCTAATGTGGATTTTATGTGTTATTAAAGGCCTTGAAAGATAGCTTTGAGTATCATTTTCAATTCATTCCCCTGCACACATTCATCTGTGCATTGTTTTCAATTAATTCCCCTGTTATTGTATTATTTTGTCCAGTTTACAGTATGTACTGTGTCCCATGTCCTCTTACAGTAATGTCTTCTTTAGGTCTAAATGGCATCTACAGTACAGTACCGTTCCCAGTGGCCCTGTGATTTGTGGTTAAAGAGACCGTGCCTCCCTGTGGTCGTCTACGGTCGATCCCTGACCTGACCATTGGAGTGACACATACACTTCCAGAATTGTGGTTGAGTTCCACTCAGGGAATGAGAAGGGGAGTTCCATGGTTCCCAGGGCGTATTATAAAGCTGAGCTGAGGGGAGGTGAAGTGCAGTGGTGAGTGTGTGTGTGTGTGTGTGTGTGTGTGTGTGTGTGTGTGTGTGTGTGTGCGCGCGTGTGTATGTGTGTGTGTGTGTGTGTTCTGTCATCTTCGTCTGCAGTGATCTCTGGATAGAAGCCACAGATGGCAGTCAACCACTAAATCATTCCCAGTCCTTATCTGACTCCTACAAATGCAACATACAGATCAAAGTAAGTAGGGAAGTTGGAGGAGCTTCTGACTTAACATCATGGCAACTAAACTCGGCAAGAGCGAAGTGAGGGCAGTTTTCCGTGAAATTACATCATTTACATTTATCAAGAAGTTCCAATTCATTTTACAATCATACTTACAGACTTAAAAGTGTTGTTTTCTATTAACACTCAAAATATGAATTCAAATAATTAAAAAACGAATCTGCAAGTGAAGCTTTCACTACCGTCTGCATGACGGCAGGACTACAGGACTGTTTTGCTAGCACAGACTGGAATATGTTCCGGGATTCTCCTGATGGCAATGAGGAGTACACCACATCAGTCATTGCCTTCAGCAATAAGTGCATCGATGACGTCACCCCCACAATGACTGTACGTACACACCCCAACCAGAAGTCATGGATTGCAGGCAACATCCGCACTGAGCTAAAGGCTAGAGCCACCACTTTCAAGGAGCCAGACACTAACGAAATATCAAACAAGCAAAGCGCCAATACAGGACTACGACTAAATCGTACTACACCGGCTCCGACGCTCGTCGGATGTGGCAGGGCTTGCAAACTATTACAGACTACAAGGGAAGCACAGCAAAGAGCTTCCCAATGACACAAGCCTACCAGACAGGCTAAATTACTTCTATGCTCGCTTCGAGGCAAGTAACACTGAAACATGCATGAGAGCATCAGCTGTTCCGGAATATGCTCTCTGCAGCCGATGTGAGTAAGACTTTTAAACAGGTCAACAGGGCCAGACAGGATGTGTACTCCAAGCATGTGCTGACCAAGTATCTTCACTGACATTTTCAGCCTCTCGCTGTCTGAGTCTGTAATACCAACATGCTTCAAGCAGACCCCCATAGTTCCTTTGCCCAAGAACACTAAGGAAACCTGCCTAAATGACCACCAACCTGTAGCACTCACGTCTGTAGCCATGAAGTGCTTTGAATGCCTGTTCATGGTTCACATCAACACCATTATCCCAGAAATCCTAGACCCACTCCAATTTGCATACCGCCCAAACAGATGATGCAATCTCTATTGCACTCCACACTGCCATTTCGCAACGGGACAAGAGGGACACCTCTGTTAGAATGCTATTCATTGATTACAGCCTAGCGTTCAGCACCATATTGCCCTTAAAGCTCATCCCTAAGCGAAGGATCCCGGGACTAAACACCTCCCTCTGCAACTGGATCCTGGACTTCCTGACGGGCCTGCCCCCAGGTGGTAAGGGCAGGTTACAACACATCCACCACGCTGATCCTCAACACAGGGGCCCCTCAGGGGAGCGTGCTCTGTTCCCTGTACTCCCTGTTCACTCACAACTGCACAGCCAGACAAGACTCCAACACCATAATTCAGTTTCTGATGACACAACAGTGGAAGGCCTGATCACCGACAACGAGACAGCCTATAGGGAGGAGGTCAGAGACCTGACCGTGTGGTGCAAGGACAACAACCTCTCCCTCAACGTGATTAAGAAAAAGGAGATGAATGTGGACTACAGGAAAAGGAGGACCAAGCACGCCCCCATTCTCATCAACGGGGCTGTAATGGAGCAGGTTGGGAGCTTCAAGTTTATTGACATCCACATCACCAACAAACTAACATGGTCCAAGCACACCAAGACAGTTGTCAAGAGAGCAAAAAAAAACCCATTGCCCCTCAGGAGACTGAAAAGATTTGGCATGGGTCCTCAGATCCTGAAAAGGTTTTACAGCTGCTTCATCAATAGCATCCTGACTGGTTACATCTCTGCCTGGTACAGCAACTGCCCGGCCTCAGACCGCAGGGCACTACAGAGGGTAGTGCTTACGGCCCAGTACATCACTGGGGCCAAGCTTCCTGCCATCCAGGACCTCTATACTAGGCGGTGTCAGAGGAAGGCCCTAAACATTGTCAAAGACTCCAGCCACCCTAGTCATAGATTGTTCTCTCTGCTACCGTACAGCAAGCGGTACCGGAACGCTAAGTCCAGGTCCAAGAGGCTTCTAAACAGCTTCTACCACCAAGCCATAAGACTCCTGAACATCTAGTCAAATGGCTACCCAGACTCTTTTCCATTGCCCCGCCCCCCCCTTATACACTGCTGCTACTCTCTGTTATTACCTATGCATAGTCACTTTAATAACTGTACCTACATGTTCATATTACCTCAATTACCTAGACACTGAGGCCCCCACACATTGACTCTGTACCGGTACCCCCTGTATATAGCCTCCACATTGACTCGGTACCGGAACCCCCTGTATATAGTCTCCACATTGACTCAGTACCGTAATACCCTGTATATAGTCTCCACATTGACTCTGTATCGGTACCCCCTGTATATAGCCTCCACATTGACTCTGTACCGGTACCCCCTGTATATAGCCTCCACATTGACTCTGTACCAGTACCCCCTGTATATAGTCTCCACATTGACTCAGTACCGTAATGCCTTGTATATAGCCTCCACATTGACTCTGTACCGTAATACCCTGTATATAGCCTCCACATTGACTCTGTACCGTAATACCCTGTATATAGCCTCGCTTTTGTTATTTTACTGCTGCTCTTTAATTATTTGTTACTTTTATTTCTTACTTTTTTTTTTAGGTATTTTCTTAAAACTCCGTTGTTGGTTAATTAATTAAGGGCTTGTAAGTAAGTATTTCACTGTAAGGTCTACCTACACCTGTTGTATTCAGCATTTCACTGTAAGATCTACTACACCTGTTGTATTCAGCATTTCACTGTAAGGTCTACTACACCTGTTGTATTCAGCATTTCACTGTAAGGTCTACTGCACCTGTTGTATTCAGCATTTCACTGTAAGGTCTACTACACCTGTTGTATTCAGCATTTCACTGTAAGGTCTACTACACCTGTTGTATTCAGCATTTCACTGTAAGGTCTACTACACCTGTTGTATTCAGCATTTCACTGTAAGGTCTATTACACCTGTTGTATTCAGCATTTCACTGTAAGGTCTACTACACCTGTTGTACTCGGCATTTCACTGTAAGGTCTACTACACCTGTTGTATTCAGCATTTCACTGTAAGGTCTACTACACCTGTTGTACTCTGCATTTCACTGTAAGGTCTACTACACCTGTTGTATTCAGCATTTCACTGTAAGGTCTACTACACCTGTTGTATTCAGCATTTCACTGTAAGGTCTACTACACCTGTTGTATTCAGCATTTCACTGTAAGGTCTACTACACCTGTTGTATTCAGCATTTCACTGTAAGGTCTACTACACCTGTTGTACTCGGCGCATGTGACAAAGAAAATGTGATTTGACTTGATTTACTTTAGACATGTGTTGCTCCGCCTCTGAGCATCATGGGGAAATTATATGTCTGTTTATGTGATCAGCAGGGTTGTGCCAATTCTGTGCAGAAAGCAGCTTTTTATTATTATATAGACCAAGGTCAACATCAAAGTGAGGGTCGAATTGACCCAGAACATCAAGTATGTCACTATTCCGGTACCGGGTCAAACATTTGCATATATATATACATATATATATTTTATTTTATTTTATTACGTGTTTTACAAGTATGAGACCCATACTTGTAGATGAAGGGTCATGATGGAAAAATTTACATAAAATGATGTTTTAGTGATTTCTAACTCTGTTCCGGTTCAAATTTAACGCAGAAGGTCATGAAGTACCCAGAAGGTCATGAAGTACCCAGAAGGTCATGAAGTACACACTCCAGAGACGTATTACAAAACCAACGTACACCAGGGGACTTGGTGATTAATTACTAGCTAGATTTTTTAAAATTTAGCTAAGTTTCCCGTCAGGGCGGATGAATGGAAAATGGATGGGGATCCCTCCACACAGACATACAGAAATAGTAGGTTCTGTGCCTTTATGTGCATGGCAGGGCTGACAGGCAACTGTAGAACTACAGGACTAATGGAAGCTGACAGCCCAACCATACAGCCCCACGCCGCTCTCCCTCTCTCACCATGGTAACCCTAACCACCAACCCTAAGCATAAAAAGCAACCTATTCCATTCAGATTAAAACTGTGATGAATGTTGTGCTGGTGTAGCATGAAAGAAATCTGAAGAGAAAATAAAAAGCTTGCCTCTCAACAGCTCTAACTCCACGATGGCAGCCAAATCCCAGAGCGACTGGCTGGCAGGTGGGCCATGGAGAGCTAGCTTACATTTTCCAGCCAGACTCCAGGCGTGAGAGTTAGGTTTCACTAAGCCAGGCTGCTAAGGAGTCTGTAAGCCAGGGCTGGGCTAGCGCTGTATTTTAATCATAGCACATAGCTAGAGCCCAAGTAAGGGTGTTTTACTCATGTGTTTTTCTGTGTTGTCCTACAGCAAGTGTACTAATGCTTTGACGAAGAGAACCAGGGCTTGGGTGCCGCTGATGTCAACAACAGCTTGTCACAATCAGTTCTGTGACGCATGATCGGCGATGATCTTCTTGGTTTACAATTCTACTTTGTGTGAAGGTGGGAAGTGATGGAACAGTGTCGATCGGGGAAGAAGTTAATAAAACCCCAGCAGGCCCAGTTTCCTGCGGACCTCTTCCGTAGGGTGCGAGTGATGTGTTCTCAAGCAACAGTCCATGTAAAGTCTTTCACATCCATTGAACGGGGAGCCGACTTCCAGACGCACCGGTGCTTCACTTCCTTCTTCCATCCCGCCTCGCAGCGATCGATCCCTCCTCAATTAACGATAAACTCCAGGATGTCCTTTAGACTGAGATTACTCACTTGTCCCGCAATCCAGCTAATTGATACTAGTGAGGTCCAGTGATCAGGGAGGAAGAAGGGGACGAGAGAGAGAGAGAGGCAGAGAGAGAGAGGCAGAGAGAGAGAGAGAGACAGAGAGAGAGAGAGAGAGTGGCAGAGAGAGAGAGAGAGAGAGAGAGAGAGAGAGAGAGAGAGAGAGAGAGAGAGAGAGAGAGAGAGAGAGAGAGAGAGAGAGAGAGAGAGAGAGAGAGAGAGAGAGAGAGAGAGAGAGACTCTTCGGTAGCCATTATCCAGTGAGTTATGTACCTGCAGTGCCTGGTGAAATTGATCCCATGATGGAAGTCTGACAGGGTCTCATCTTTTCCTCAGAAAACAGACAAATCAATACAGTAGTGGGGGCCTCCCTCTGAAAGAAAGGATATTGTATATAAGGAAATGAATGCCGTGTTTCCAGGAGTTCAGATTTAGTGTTGAGAGTATGACGTTGAATTAGTTAGCTGCAAGATGATAATATCATTGTTGTTAGTGACAGTGGATGCACAATAACAGTGAGTTATTCATTTCAGTACTGTGTTTTTCTCTTTCAAATATTCATAATGATAGAATCACACATTAACAGAATGCAAGACCCCCAAAAGGTCCTGGATTAAATGGACTGTCATCCTTACTGTCATCAGGATGGTGAGGTTAACTGCACAGAAACACTTCTGTTTTAGGCTATTTGAACTAAAGTACATTCAGTAATGTGCCGTTTTTTGAGAAAGACAGAAGGAATGAGATAATTATGGTGTCCTTGTCTGACTGACAAGCATGGGGAAAAATACCATAACTAAAGAGAAATGTGCAGAGAGAGGGGGGGAGAGAGAGGGGGGGGGGGGGAGAGAGAGAGATAGGGGGAGAGAGAGAGAGGGGGGAGAGAGAGGGAGAGTGAGATAGAGAGAGGGGGGAGAGAGAAGGGTATAGAGAGAGAGAGAGAGAGGGGGAGAGAGAGAGAAAAATCAACAAAGAGAGAGCGATAGAGAGAGAAAGAGACAGAGAGAGAAATACAGAGAAATACAATAGAGAGAAGTGCAGAGAAAGAGAGACAGAGAGAAAGAGATAAAGAAAGAGGAAGAGAGACAAGCACAGAAGAAGACAGTCTATTGACACTAGGACAGACGAAGACACAATAAGTCAGTGTCCAGCCCATGGTAAAATATACTGGTCTAGCCAATCGAGGCCCCTCCAAACACCCTTTCTGGACCCCAGAGCCACTAAGTATTCTCGGGTTCACCACGCTATCATAGCCGCTCTCCCCATGAGCTCCACTCACACCATTTTATAGATCACTATTAAATCGTCAAATTGTTGAGACCTTATCAAAACGTGAATCTTACAAATGCTGTCATTTTATGGCATCTTAAATAATCCCATTGACCTGCAACTGTTTCATCTCCCAGGGCCGAATGAGTTTAAACAGGTGCTCACGCCACACAGGCATATAGAGACAGTAATCACAGGGTTGTAAAGACCAGAAAGACCCGGCTCTGTGTAATGTGAAGACGCAGTGAATCAATTCACATGTCTAGGAATTGACTTGGATTGTCCAAGTGAGTAAGAACGGATGAATGCATTGCTGATAATGGCTATGCAGTCATAGACTGCTACCTGACATGAACGCCTGGGATAATACTTTTAGAGACAGACATTTTTGTGAGCGATTTCTTTTTTCTCTACAGATACTGTCAACATACTCCTCTCCATTAACTGCATTTGGACTGATATCGACTGCTTTATGGCTCCCGGCTATCTCTGGAGAAAACCTTGTGTGGTTCTAGTGAATTACAATAGCGAGAAATCTGTACCCATTAAACACTCCCTCTTTGGAGTGGCATTTGAGTCAATGCAGCAGCAGACTTGGACCGTTTTCTATGATGTCAATTCACGCTTTCCGCTCTTCATGTGAAAATTGATAATTGATGTGCTCTGCTGCGTAAATAAGAAAAATGAACACAAACAAGCGCTCAGTGAAAGTCTCAATCAGGAATGAAAAATGCTTTCTGAAAACCTCTGCTCATTTGTTTCCAGTTCACAGATCTGCAGGATTAGCTGGATGACTTTGTGTTTAGCAAAACTGTAACTAAGCAAAGTAATACATTCACAGTTTACTGGGGAGCACTTATACAACTATGGCCCCCAAGGACAGCCGCATCTACAGCATAGTGTTGACTCTGTTGCTATGAGGCGGCACTAGAGCGTTGGACTAGTAACCGGAAGGTTGCAAGTTCAAACCCCCGAGCTGACAAGGTACAAATCTGTCGTTCTGCCCCTGAACAGGCAGTTGCTAGGCCATCATTGAAAATAAGAATTTGTTCTTAACTGACTTAACTGACTGACTTGCCTATTTAAATAAAAAAAATAAAAAAATAGTAACCACCCCAGAGACAGCAACACCTATAGTATCTCCTCTGTTGCTATAGTAATTGCCCCAAAGTCAGCAATACCTCTATAGGATCTGCCCTGTTGCTATAAGAACTGCCCCAGAGACAGCAATACCTATAGGATCTGCCCTGTTGCTATAGGAACTGCCCCAGAGACAGCAACACCTATAGGCTCTGTCCTGTTGCTATAGGAACTGCCCAGGAGCCCAACATTTTCTCTTCTGCTATACTGTAAGGGATGTGACATTTATGGCAGGGATTTTATTTTATACTGACAATGCTTTAACTATGTCTTAATGTTTGACTTGAGCCTTTTAGAAAGCAGGAGAATTACAGGATATAGGTCTGGAGGAGGTTTTCACATGGCAAAGTGTCTGATAAAGATGTTTCTCTCCGTTCAGCATGACAATGATGAACATGTTATATAGGAGAAGAAAGTCTGGTTCTAGAAGTTCAGAATGAGGCTCTATTTTCCCAGCAGCTCTGTTCTGTAATTACATTAAAAATAAAGTTTTGGTCCTGAGCAAAGAAAATCTTTATGAGAAACAATAGGCTTTCAGTAGACTCTACATTGGGGCCCAATTAAGCTTGGTGTTTTTTATTATATATTTTTGGGGAAGCCATAATGCAGAGCAGACGTGAAAAATAAATAAATAAATAAATATAAACAACGCATATTTACACACTTAATATTTCTATTGTCTAGCCGATATTTGCTGCATTCAATTAGCCAGGCTCAATGTGTGAACGGGGAGCCAAACAAAACGGAGAATTAATCTACCAGAGAGTTTGGGCCATCCAGACAGCGATAAGCATTCAACACACACGCCACTCGTCTCTCTGTGTTGACTTTGTGTTGTTGATTCTGAACTCTGATATCCCTTTATCAAACCAACTATTCATTGTTTTGACGCTGTGGCGGCTGTAGAGATCTATCTGTTCTTTGAGAATCAGAGAACATGAATAAACTAATTATATTTCTCAGAGTACACTGGGGGTTCCGATTCCAGAACTCCTGCCATTTAGAGCTCCGAGTTTAGCTAGCACAATCTATGCTGAACCCAAAATATAAACGCAACATACAACAATTTCAATGATTTTACTGAGTTACAGTTCACACACGAATTATTTTCTGTGAATCATGACTCTCTAGAATTGGCTGCTCACTTTCAAATTGAATCAATTGTGATGCCATTCGTCAATGCAAAACAATTGTGGAAATTGTGTTTTTATGCGTTTTGAGGCACAATTGTGTCCAGAAAGTATTGTTAATCACAGAGGAGTCTGTTTTTATTAAGCCCATATTTCCCTGTGAGTCCAATGCTATGAATGGTCGTCCTTTAAAATATGTGATCTGAAGTGGTAGGAGCAGTATGAGTTTTACATTCTGGCGTAAAATTGCATGTTGGAAAAAACATCATTTTTCACACAGGCCAAACAAATCAGGGAAAACAATGTAGCCGTGAGGGACCTCGGGGACAGACACTGTGAGGCACTTTAGACCAACCTTTTCCCATAATAACTTTCTGTCTAGGGGAAGACATAAAACAATTATATAAAGAACGTTTTTGTTTTTTTGTATAATTATTAAGCACTCCTGAGTTCACTAATCACTGGAGACCAAACAAGCAGAAGAGAACCCAAAGCCAGCATTATCCCATAACGATCAGTAGGAAATGTAGCTGTGAAAAGCGGCTGGATTGAGTTATTTCCTGAACCTTGTAGCAAAGCTTAGGTCTTAGAGGTTTCAAGTCATTTTAAATGTTGCTTTGTTTTAAATGAAGCAAAAGCTGTGGCTCATATCACCAAGGTGACGCACCACATTTCTTGTCACGTGGATTTCATCCCCTGTCCCTCTCTCTCTGTCTCTCTTTATATATATCTGTCTCTCTATATATATATATATATATATATACATATCTTCCTGCATCTCTGTCTCTCTCTCCCTCTCTCTCTCTCTGTCTCTCTTTATATATATCTTTCTCTATATATATATCTTCCTGCATCTCTGTCTCTCTCTCCCTCTCTCTCTCTCTCTCTCTGTCTCTCTCTCTGTCTCTCTATATACAGTATATATCTCTATATATATATAGATATATATCTCTTTCTGCATCTCTGTCTCTCTCTCCCTCTCTGTCTCTCTCTCGCTCTGTCTCTATATACAGTGGGGCAAAAAAGTATTTAGTCAGCCACCCATTGTGCAGGTTCTCCCACTTAAAAAGATGAGTCAAGGTCTGTACCCACTCCTCAGTCAAGGTCTGTACCCACTCCTCAGTCAAGGTCTGTACCCACTCCTCAGTCAAGGTCTGTACCCACTCCTCAGTCAAGGTCTGTACCCACTCCTCAGTTCAGTCAAAGGTCAAATATGAAGATGCTGCTTCGCCAACTATTCTGTGAGTCAGACCAGTCCGTACTGTACATGTGTTTCTGTTCCTTGGGGAGAAGAGAGAAGAGAGCACTGTGTCCGTGTTGACTCTGATCACATGCTTTTTATTTGTATCAGCCGAGGAAGAAAGAAAAGTTCAAAAGCTTGTGTGTGTTTGTGGGGGGAGGAGGGGGTGTGTGAACAACAATCTCTTTTTTGTTGGTAAAATTTTTTGTTTTATCATGTTTTAAGGTGTCTGCTTAAAAGCCATAAAATCCCAAGTTGTTTTCTTTGGCATCACATATATTTTTTCATATTTTTATCATGTTGTTCTGAATGTATTGTATTACACTCCCCGCCACCCTTTTGACAGGTCAATAGCAAAAGAGAGTTTCTTTTGGGTTTTATGGCTGCAATACATGGCGAGAGCCTCTACAGCAGAACTCAGTCTAGCCTCCGCCGGTGACGCCAGAACTAAAACGAATCACCAGCTGGACAGAAACAAACAACAAAACTGTCAAAAGAGAGAGACTTATAGAAAGAAGGAAGTGTTTAAATGGAACTTGAGGAAGAATGCTTTAAACACGGAATGAAAACATGTCTAAAATGAGTTTCAGATTAATTGGGATATTTATATATATATATATATATATAAATATATATATATATATAAATATATGTATATATATATATATATCCCAATTAATCTGAAACTCATTTTAGACATGTTTTCATATATATATATATATATAGTCAATTCTCTCAACACTTTCCAGTTAGAAGTGTGTTAGAGACAGAGTAAAGAGAAGAAGTATTGAATGGATGGGTTTGAGGTAGGATTGTGTTTATAAATGTGCTGTGTCACAGTAATAATTATATTACAGATACGTTGGTTAGAGGTTTAAAAAAAAAAACAATTTAACTGACGCTTGACTTCTATAATACATTGTCTCTCATGTTGTCATTTTCAACATTCATTTTCAAAATAAGGATACGGAAAATAACTTCCTTCTACATAGTATTATCAATGCATCCTCCATGGACAATGGAGATAACTGCAGGCAAAATAAATGATGGAGTGTGTTGCTCTTTTCATTATGGAGTGTGTTGCCCTTCTAATTATGGAGTGTGTTGCCCTTTTCATTATGGAGTGTGTTGCCCTTCTAATTATGGAATGTGTTGCCCTTCTAATTATGGAGTGTGTTCCCCTTTTCATTATGGAGTGTGTTGCCCTTCTAATTATGGAGTGTGTTGCCCTTCTAATAATGGAGTGTGTTGCCCTTTTCATTATGGAGTGTGTTGCCCTTTTAATAATGGAGTGTGTTGCCCTTTTCATTATGGAGTGTGTTGCCCTTTTAATAATGGAGTGTGTTGCCCTTTTAATAATGGAGTGTGTTGCCCTTCTAATTATGGAGTGTGTTTCCCTTTTAATAATGGAGTGTGTTGCCCTTTTAATTATGGAGTGTGTTGCCCTTTTAATAATGGAGTGTGTTGCCCTTTTAATTCTGGAGTGTGTTGCCCTTCTAATTATGGAGTGTGTTGCCCTTTTAATAATGGAGTGTGTTGCCCTTTTAATTCTGAAGTGTGTTGCCCTTCTAATTATGGAGTGTGTTGCCCTTTTAATTCTGGAGTGTGTTGCCCTTTTAATTATGGAGTGTGTTGCCCTTTTAATTATGGAGTGTGTTGCCCTTCTAATTATGGAGTGTGTTGCCCTTTTAATTCTGGAGTGTGTTGCCCTTCTAATTATGGAGTGTGTTGCCCTTTTCATTATGGAGTGTGTTGCCCTTTTAATAATGGAGTGTGTTGCCCTTCTAATTATGGAGTGTGTTGCCCTTTTAATTCTGGAGTGCGGTGCGGTCTGTAGATTCTGAACTATGTTGCAGTTTTAATTCCGGATTATTTTGGCCGTATGTTAGCTGTCAGTGAAGCTGCACAAAAGTGGAGTATTTTATACTAAAAGTATGACCGGATCCCAGAGGTTCGTCCGGTTCCACTCCCACAGAAGGTCCTTTGGTTGGTGCACAGCAAGCCACTACAGCCTAACTGACAGCAACCCTCATCTCCCCTGTCACAGGCCACCCTGCTCTCACGGACACTCTCTCATCAGAAAGGCATTTACCAAATTGAGTCCAACATATATCTTTAATTTAAAAATCTGCCAGCTCCATACTGAAAGTTGGTGGTTGGACGGCAAGAGATTCGGCGAGGGCGAAGGTGGGGACAGTTGGGTGCGACGCACGCACATCACTGCTGTCAGACCCGGGGTTGGCGGCAGGCGGTGGCGGGCGGTGGCCTGTCCACCGGTGTCACATCGGTAGCTTGGCATTTTGGAGACAAATGCTAACCTGTCAGCGAGCGGGAGCCATGGAGGCCTGAGCTGAATCACTGTGTCATGTTGTTTGACAGGAGGGTTCTGAGTGGTACTGCCACCTCCCTACTTAGAGACGCCTGATAAATTAACAATATGCAAACGAGGAGACCAACAACTGTGTTGTTTACTCACAAAGAGCAAACACTGTCACAGAGAATGTATTGATGGCTCACCGTGGAAACAAGCCTGTCAAATGTTGCCTCATCAGCTCATGTACAATACATTCAGTACAGCACTGCAACACTGTTCTTAGTAACTTTATGACCAAATATTATGTACAGTACCAGTCAAAGGTTTGGATACACCTACTCATTCAAGGTTTTTTAATTTAAAAAAAACTATTTTCTACATTGTATAATAATAGTGAAGACATCAACAAGCTTCATGAGGTAGTCACCTGGAATGCATTTCAATTAACAGGCGTGCCTTGTTAAAAGTGAAATTGATTGTGGAATTTCTTTCCTTTTAATGCGTTTGAGACAATCAGTTGTGCTGTGACAAGGTAGGGGTGGTAAACAGAAGATATCCCTATTTGTTAAAAGACCATGTCCACATTATGGCAAAAACAGCTCAAATGAGCAAAGAGAAATGACAGACCTATGCCCCCCCCCCCAACCACGCATGATGTGTTTAGATTTTTGCTCAGTATAAAAAGCAGCATTCCCCAAGTGAGGATGGCCTTCACTTCAGCAGTGATGAATTCATTAAACTTCTTCTTCCTCGACAAAAAGATGATGATCATTAGAAAGAAATTATGGACTCCTCTTTTAAACTGCCTATTTCTCCAAAACTCAGTTGTCCTGAGTCTGCACAGAACTGCCGGGACCTAGGATCAAGGGAGACACTTGAGTTTTTTAATCCTGTATCTCTCGACACATTCCTGAAAATAGTCATGGCCTCTAAACCATGCAGCTGCCTAGTGGACGATATTCCAACTAAACTACTGAAAGAGCTGCTTCCTGTGTTTGGCCCTCCTATGTTGAACATAATCAATTGCTCCCTAGTGCAGAGCGCCAAATTAAAAAAACAGAAATATCATAATAAAAATTCCTCAAACATACATGTATTTTATACCATTTTAAAGGTAATCTGGTTGTTAATAGGCTTTACAGCAAAAGCACCACAAACAATTATGTTAGGTCACCACCAAGTCACAGAAAAAGTCTGCCATTTTTCCAGCCAAAGAGAGTCACAAAAAGCACAAATAGAGATAAAATGAATCACTAACCTTTGATCTTCATCAGATGACACTCATAGGACTTCATGTTACACAATGCATATATGTTTTGTTCAATTAAGTGTATATTTATATTTTAAAAATCTCAGTATACATTGGCGCGTTACGTTCACCAGTTCCAAAAACATCCGGTGACATTGCAGAGAGCCACATCATTTTACAGAAATACTCATTATAAATGTTGATGAAAATACAATTGTTAGCCATGGAAATATAGATACGCTTCTCCTTCATGCAACTGCTGTGTCAGATTTTTTTTTAAATTACGGAAAAAGCAAACCATGCAATTATCTGAGTACAGCTTTCAGACAACAAAGCAGCCCAAAGGATATCCGCCATATTGGGTAGTCAACATTAGTCATAAATAGCATTATAAATATTCCCTTACCTTTGATGATCTTCATCAGAATGCACTCCCAGGAATCCCAGTTCCACAATAAATGTTTGATGTGGTTCAATAATGTCCATCATTTATGTCCAAAGAGCTACTTTTGTTAGCCCGTTTGGTAAACAAATCCAAAGTCATGAAGCGCGTTCCCTAGTTGCAGACGAAATGTCAAAAAATTCCGTTCCTGTCCGTAGAAACATGTCAAACGGTGTATGGAATCAATCTTTTGGATGTTTTTAACAGAAAACGTCAATAACATTCCAACCGGAGAATTCCAATGTCTTCAGAAGTGCGATGAAACAGAGCTCCCTCTCATGTGAACGCGAATGGTCAGAGCATGGTCAGCTCATGGCAGACCTTACTCATTCCCTTCTCATTTGGTCCCACTTCACAGTAGAATCCTCAAGCAAGTTTCTAAAGACGGTTGACATCTATTGGAAGCCTTAGGAAGTGCAACATAACCAATATCCCGCTGTGTATTCAATAGGGGTTGGGTTGAAAATCGACCAACCTCAGATTTCCCCCTTCCTGTTTGGATTTCTTCTCAGGTTTTTGTCTGCCATATGAGTTCTGTTATACTCACAGACATAATTCAAACAGTTTTAGAAACTTCAGAGTGTTTTCCATCCAATACTAATAATAATATTCATATATTAGCAACTGGGACTCAGGAACAGGCTGTTTACTCTGGGCAGCTCAGGGCACCTTTCATCCAAGCTACTCAATACTGCCCCTGCAGCCATAAGAAGTTATTAATTAACAATCGACCTATAGCGAATCTTCCATTTCTCTCAAAAATGTTAGAAAAAGCTATTGCACAGCAACTCACTGCCTTCCTGAAGACAAAGAAATTATACAAAACGCTCCAGTCTGGTTTCAGACCCCATCATAGTACTGGCACTGCAGTCGTGATGGTGGTAAATGACCTTTTATTGCCATCAGGCAAAGGCTCTGCATTTGTTCCCGTGCTCCTAGACCTTAGTGCCGCTTTTGACATCATTGATCAGTACATTCTTTTGCCCTGCAAAAGGGCACGTCGACAGATCAAATCAAATGTTATTTGTCACATGCTCCAAATACAAGGTGTAGACTTTACAGTGAAATTATTACTTACAAGCCCTTAACCAACAATACAGTTTTTTAAAGAAACTAGCTAAGAAAAGTAAGAGATAAGAATAACAAATATTTAAAGAGCAGCATTAAATAATAATAGCAGGGCTATATACAGGGGTTATCGGTACAGACTCAACGTGTTGGGCACAGTTGTTGAGGTAATTGAGGTAATATGTACATGTACTGTAGGTACAGTTAAAGGGACTATGTATAGATAATAACAGAGTAGCAGCAGCGTACAAGGGGGGGGGGTGCAATTAGTCTGGGTAGCCATTTGATGAGATGTTCAGGAGTCTTATGGCTTTGGCGTAGAAGCTGTTAAGAAGCCTCTTGGACCTAGACTTGGCACCCCGGTACCGCTTGCCATGCGCTAGCAGAGAGAACAGTCTATGACTAGGGTGGCTGGAGTCTTTGAATATTTTTAGGGCCTTCCTCTGACACCGCCTGGTATAGAGGTCCTGGATGGCTGTAAGCTTGGACCCGGTGATGTACTGGGTCATACGCACCACCCTCTGTAGTGCCTTGGACCCGGTGATGTGCTGGGCCATACTCACCACCCTCTGTAGTGCCTTGGACCCGGTGATGTACTGGGCCATACGCACTGCCCTCTGTAGTGCCTTGGACCCGGTGATGTGCTGGGCCATACGCACTACCCTCTGTAGTGCCTTGGAACCGGTGATGTACTGGGCCAAACGCACTACCCTCTGTAGTGCCTTGGACCCGGTGATGTACTGGGCAATACGCACCACCCTCTGTAGTGCCTTGGACCCGGTGATGTACTGGGCCATACGCACCACCCTCTGTAGTGCCTTGGACCCGGTGATGTGCTGGGCCATACGCACTACTCTCTGTAGTGCCTTGCGGTCAAAGGCCGAGCAGTTGCCGTACCAGGCAGTGATGGAACCCGTCAGGATGCTCTCGATGCTGCAGCTGTAAAACCTTTTGAGGATCTGAGGACCCATGCCAAATACTTTCAGTCTCCTGAGGGGGAATAGTTTTTGTCGTGCCCTTGGTGTGCTTGGACCATGTTTGTTTGTTGGTGATGTGGACACCAAGGAACTTGAAGCTCTCAACATGCTCAACTACAGCCCCATCAATGAGAATGGGGGAGTTCTCAGTCCTCCTTTTCCTGTAGTCCACAATCATCTCTTTTGTCTTGATCACGTTGAGGGATGGTGATGTGTCAAAGATGGTGTTGGAGTCATGCCTGGCCGTGCAGCCATGAGTGAACAGGGAGTACAGGAGCACACACCCCTGAGGGGGCCCTGTATTGAGGATGTGTTGTTACATACCCTTACTACCTGGGGGCGGCCGGTCAGGAAGTCCAGGATCCAGTTGCAGAGGGAGGTGTTTAGTGATGAGCTTTGATGGCAATATGGTGTTGAATGCTGAGCTGTAGTCAATGAATAGCATTCTCACATAGGTGTTCATGTTGTCCAGGTGAGAAAGGGCAGTGTGGAGTGCAATAGAGATTGCATCATCTGTGGATCTGTTGGGGCGGTATGCAAATTGGAGTGATCTAGGGTTTCCGGGATAATGGTGTTGATGTGAGCCATGACCAGCCATTCAAAGCATTTCATGGCTTCAGACGTGAGTGCTATGGGTCGGTAATCATTTAGGCAGGTTACCTTAGTGTTCTTGGGCATGCTCAGATTACACGTCCTGGTAATCCGTCTGGCCCTGTGCCCTTGTGAATGTTGACCTGTTTAAATGTCTTACTCACATCGGCTGCGGAGAGCATGATCACACAGTCGTTCGGAATAGCTGATGCTCTCATGCATGTTTCAGTGTTACTTGCCTCGAAGCAAGCACAGACGTTATTTAGCTCGTCTGGTAGGCTCGTGTCACTGCCCGGCTCTCGACTTTGCTTCCCTTTGTAGTCTGTAATAGTTTGCAAGCCCTGCCACATCTGACGAGTGGCGGAGCCATTGTACTACAACTTGATCTTAGTCCTGTATTGATGCTTTGCCTGTTTGGTGGTTCGTTGGAGGGCATAGCGGGATTTCTGTGGGGACGACATCATCAATGTACTTATTTGATGAAGCCAGTGACTGATGTGATGTTCTTCTCAATGCCATCGGAAGAATCCCGGAACATATTCCAGTCTGTGCTAGCAAAACGGTCCTGCATCTCCCACAATGTCAAAAACATGGACACAAACCAGCGACCTATCAGCCACCGGTCAAAGCTCCCAACAACCAGGCCACCAGCCCCCTAAGATCCCACCACAGTTCCTCAAGATCTGCCCCTCAACCATTTTTGCTCACATGATTTTAAAAGCAAAACATCAGGAGTAGGCAGCGCCATAAGTAAGTAAGCAAACTGAGATATGACTAAAGAGTTAATCAGGGCAATTTTTCCATAAATAGACAGGCATTTACCTCTCAATGGTTGCAGGATCTTTTCAATTTTGACAAGTTTTCTATTGAAATTCATTGTGGAGAGCTCATTTATGTCTTTTGTGATATGAATACCAGGAATGTCTACTTCACCGTCAGCCCATGTTATAGGTAAACTACAGGGTAATGTAGAAGTTGTATATTTTAAAGCTCCAATACGTAATATTGTAAACTTATCATAATTAGGTTTTAGTCCAGAGAGGCCAGAAAAGTTATATAGATATTCTATGAGACATTGCAGAGATCTAGCTTGCGGACTTATTATAAAACTTGAGTCATTGGCATACATGGACTCCTTGGTTTTTAAACCTTGGATTTCTAATACTCTAATGTTGTTATTTGACCTGATTTTAATAGCTAGCATTTCGATGGACATAAAGAATAGATATGGTGACATCGGACACCCTTGTTTAACTGCTCTTGACAATTCTAAACTCTCTGAGAAGTAGCCGCTATTTACTATTTTACAATTGGGGTTTCTATACATTACTTTTACCCATTTTATAAGAGAATCACCAAAATTGAAAAAAATCCAGGCATTTATAAATAAAATCCAGTCACTCTATCAAAGGTCTTTTCAAAACAAACTACAAATAAAAGGCCTGGCTTCTTAGATGTTTCATGTTGTTCTATTATTTCTAGTAGTTGTCGTATATTATTTCAATGTATCGTCAATGAAAAACCTGTCTGATCAGGATGAACAATACCCGGCAAAACCTTTTTAATTCTGAGTGCTATGCATTTCGCTAGTATTTTTGCATCACAACATTGAAGTGTATGAGGCCTCCAGTTTTTTAGATAGACTGGATATTAATATTTGCCATCCGGATCTTCTTTTAATACTAGTGAAATCAGACCTACCTGCTGAGTACCTGACAGACTACCATTTCAATAGGAGTAGTTCAAACAAGGTAACTATGGAGCATTGAGAATATCAAAAAAGTATTGATATACCTCTACCGGTATGCCATCAAGCCCTGGGGTTTTTTCCAGACTGAAAGGATTTAGCCTCAAAAAGTTATTCCTCTGTAGTTTGGCCTTCGCACTGATCTTTCTGTACATTTGTTAATTTTTCATTTTGTTTTATTATTTGGAAAGAATCATTCAGTGGGTGAGGATGAGACAGAAAGGAGAACATCTGCATAAAATATTTAGCTTGATCTTTTAAAATATCCTTTGGATAATCATAGATTACTCCATCTTTGGTAAGTGTTGGAGATTCAGAAAGAATTTGGTGAATTGTTCTCCATATTCCATCCAGTTTGCTTTATTTTAGTTTTGATTCAAGAGAGAAAGAGACAATAATGTAGTCAAGACAACTATCCTGATTAATTAAGTCTCTTCCATGTATATCTCACCAGGTCAGGTTTTTTTTATTATCCACTATTTCTAATGTGTCCATAATTTTTGTGATTTCCTTAAGGCAACGGTGATTTGTAGAGTGATTACCTTTACGGTCCATTGAGGTACTTGACACTGTGTTAGTCTCCCACCATAATGATTTGATCATTTGTTGCCTGTAAATTCAATAAATTGGTCAAATAATTTCAAAGTATGGATCATCTTGATTTGGACCATGTAGATTAACGAGCCAAATCGGTTATTCATCCACTTTTAAATTCGAAAAGATACGCCTTCTTTGCAAATAATTCCTGACTATTTGCACATTCAGATAAACATTTTTGTTAATTAATATCACACATTTTGAGTTCCTTTGTCCATGACAGAAATTATTTCAGCACCCCATTCCTTTTCAACACAACTTCATCTAAGGATGTATAGTGAGTTGCCTATAAACAACATGTTATATTTATATACATTTTCTTTTAGCCACGTAAAGACTGATGTTCTTTTTTTATAATCTGCTAAACCGTTACAATTATAACTGACTATACTTATTTCACCACTTACTATAACGATAAACTATTCTCAGTCTAAATGTACAATAATTAGTGCATAATACCATAAGAGGTATTATGACAGTCAAAATTAGAGATTTAAAATGTCTGATGTTTAGAATTCAAGAAACAGGATCAAGCAATATTTATTGTATTCCCTTGCCTGTTTGCCTGTGAGCAAAATGCCACAGATATTAGAAAACTGAGTGAAGGTTTTATGTGTAAAGTAAATCTGAGTAGGCCGATGTGAATGATTGTAACGGCTGTTGGTGGAAGAAGGTGAGGACCAAGGTGCAGCGTGGTACGTGTCCATGTTTGCTTATTGACACTGAACACTAAATACAAAAATAACAAAAGGAATGACCGAAACAGTCCTGAAAGGTGAAAAACACTAAACAGAAATGTGGGAAAAAAGCTACCTAAGTCTGGTTCTCAATCAGAGTCAACGATAGACAGCTGCCTCTGATTGAGAACCACACCCGGCCAAACAACAAAGAAATACAAAATATAGAAAATGAACATAGAACGCCCACCCTAGTCACACCCTGGCCTAACCAAAATAGAGAATAAAAGCATCTCTATGGCCAGGGCGTGACAATGATATTGGATGTGATTTAGTACAGAAAAGCTAATCCATGCTTTTGTCACTTCTAGGTTAGACTACTCTCCGGCTACCCGGATAAAGCACAAATAAACTTCAGTTAGTGCTAAACACGGCTGCTAGAATCTTGACTAGAACTAAAAAATGTCATATTACTTCAGGGAAAGCCTCTCTACACTGTCTTCCTGTTAAGGCTAGGGCTGATTTCAAGGTTTTGTTGTTAACCTACAAAACATTACATGGACTTGCTTCTTTCTACCTATGTCTCTGATTTGGTCAGATTCTTGGTCTCGACCTTTAAGTCTTTACTGAAGACTCATCTCTTCAGTAGGTCATATGATTGAGTGTATTCTGGCCCAGGGTGCGAAGGTGAACGGCAAGGCAGTGGAGCTCCCTCTCCCTCTCTCTACCGCACCTGCTGTCTCGACCTCTGAACACACGGCTATGAAAAGCCAACTGACATTTACTCCTGAGATGCTGACCTGTTGCACCCTCTACAACCACCGTGATTATTATTTGACCCTGCTGGTCATTTATGAACGTTTGAACATCTTGAAGAACGATCTGGACTTAATGGCCATGTACTCTTATCATCTCCAACCAGCATAGCCAGAAGAGGACTGGCCACCCCTCATAGCCTGGTTCCTCTAGTTTTCTTCCTAGGTTCCTGCTTTTCTAGGGAGTTGTTCCTAGCCACCATGAGTCTACATCTGCATGGCTTGCTGTTTGGGGTTTTAGGCTGGGTTTCTTTATAGCACTTTGTTGAATGATAATAACACATTCATGTAAAGCAGTGTTTTAAATGTAGCTTTTTTTACAACTTTTTTTTAACCAGGCAGGTCAGTTAAGAACAAATTCTTATTTTCAATGACGGCCTAGGAACAGGCAGAACGTTGTAAGCTCAGGGATTCGATCTTGCAACCTTTCGGTTACTAGTCCAACGCTCTAACCACTTGGCTACCTGCCGCCCCTCCACTCTAACCACTAGGCTACCTGCCGCCCCTCCACTCTAACCACTAGGCTACCTGCCGCCCCTCCACTCTAACCACTAGGCTACCTGCCGCCCCTCCACTCTAACCACTAGGCTACCTGCCGCCCCTCCACTCTAACCACTAGGCTACCTGCCGCCCCTCCACTCTAACCACTAGGCTACCTGCTGCCCCCATTACAGAGGCATGTGAAGACTTTTATTTTGGTCCTCCACTCATGAATATGGACAGAGAGGAACCATGAAGCTTTACTGGTGAACATGTTAGTCAATAGTAAAGGAGAAACCTGTTCAAACACAATTCACTCGAAATCTGAACAGGTTTAGACTCACGAGTGACACAGCGGTCTAAGACACTGCGTTTCAGTGCAAGAGGCATCACTGCAGTACCTGGTTCAAATCCAGGCTGCATCACATCTGGCTGTGAATGGGAGTCAAATAGGGCAGCGCATGATTGGCCCAGCGCCATCCTGGTTTGGCCGTGGTAGGCTGTCATTGTAAATAAGAAATGGTTCTTAACTGACTTGCCTAGTTAAATAAATGTTTAAAAAATGTATTTTCTTTGCCATTGCAGCTTCCACTGTACACTACACTATTCCTGCACAAACTATGCCTTAGACTATTCCAACTATTCCCACACCTCCTAACAGTTGAACATTTATCCTACACAAAATCTATGCAATGAAAAACAGGCACTCTTAGCATATTGCTGCCGCAGCAGAAAGCAAGGTGCAGGGCTAGAATATCATTTTGTTAGACTTATTAAAATGGCATTATTCCTGAGGTATTGGCAAACTGAAAAAAATCACTGTTCTAATGCACGCAATGTGAGCCAAATTAATTTACAATGATAGAGGGTCCCATGAAATGGTAAGTGCAGCCAACAATGGATTAGTCAGTAGCGTTCTAGTGAGGAGAGTCACTATGAGCAGAAATGCAAGCACACACACAGGTAGACAATGGAAGCACTGAAGTAGTGGATGAAGGTGGCGTAATGCTTTCCCTTCACTAATTCATACTTCCCTACCACTCCCCCCCGCCCCCCCCATAAACACACACACACACACACACACACACACACACGCACGCACACACACACACACACACACACACACACACACACACACACACACACACACACACACAGGTAGACACACACACACACACACAGGTACACACACACACACACACACACACACACACACACACACACACACACACACACACACACACACACACATACACACAGGTAGACACACAGGTAGACACACACACACAGTAGAAGATGCCTTCAAAGCCCAGTGAATTCAGAATGACAAGAAATAAAATAAAAAGCACTTCAGTGTCAAAAGTCAAGCTGCTGGTCGTTTGTCTTTTCTTCTCTCTCCGTGTTTCTTAGGAACTGTCGTAAGGATCTCTAATGACTTTCCCCTTCCAAACCCATAAAACACTCCAACAGAGCGACCGTAATGTTCAGCCCTGCTCAAGCCGCAGATCTCGTCAATCCTGTTTGTAATTATCAATTCGTTTGGGAATATGGGATTTTCTTTAAAAAAATAAAGGATTGTTTTTCTCTCGGGCGAAACCACATCACACAGCATCAGACAAAGGCCTATATTGTATCTTCAAAACCAAGAGAATGAAAATTCAGCAAGGAGGCGCCACTGATGAAGTCTGAAAGTCCCCCAAGAAAAGAGTTTGCTTTTTGAAGAAAACTTTTTTTTTGTCCCGTGGAAGAAGGAATTATTTTTGTCTGGAATGACATGAAGTCTAGGCTAATCATTTCTGAAACACACTTTTTTAGGAAAACATTACATGGTGTGGCCATAATGGAATTCAAAAGGGAAAAAAAATCTTAACAAAATAAGCTGTACTTCTATCATAGACTTCCCCATCTCTCACAATATGCACCTAACAACCAAACTCATCAAATTACAGTTTTTTTGCAATGGTCAAAACTGAAGTCACATTGTTAAAACTCTTCACTCAGTCAGCGAAACAGAAGTGTATGTGGACCAAAACTGTGAATAATTTTTCATTGCTTTCACACAAAATGCTTTCAATGACCACATTCTCTGAAATCCGTGAACTCTTCTCATTCATGCTCGGCCACCTGAAAACTATATATTTGCAGCACATGTTTTCAAATGCTAACACACTGTTTCCAAAACTGTTAAAAGCACATTCAAAACAGAATGATGGCAAATGTCGTGCATTTCTGCAGTAACCAGATTGAAACATAATCATTCCAAACACAGCTGATTGCAGTTTCATCTGAAAGCCGACCCAAGTGTCCTGTTTTTAGTCTCGTTACCAAACAGGCAAAAGAGGACAGCTTCGGAATGATTTAGTTTGGACACATGGATTAAAGAAGACAGGTTGGTGGGGAAAGAAGAGTGGCAGGGAGTGAGAGAATGTGTGGAGGACAAAGGAGAGGAAGACCAAGAGCGGTGGTCTCTGATGAGATAAGGGCCACAATTATTGACCATGTTGTAAACCATGGTCTCTCTTTGAGAGAGGCTGGTTTAAGGGGGCAACCAAATCTGCAGCGTTCAACAGTTGCATCAATAGTACGAATTTTCCGGCAAAACAACAGGTGAGATGTACATCCGTCAGTGATAATTGAA